>NW_024871379.1:520000-719480 GCF_019054845.1 Dipodomys spectabilis
CCCATAGACCATCCCACACACCATCCCACACACCATCCCACAGACCATCCCACAAACCATCCCAAGGACCATCCCATAGACCATCCCACAGACCATCCCACAAACCATCCCATAGACCATCCCACAGAGCATCTCATAGACCATCCCACACACCATCCCACAGACCATCCTATAGACCATCCCATAGACCATCCCACAGAGCATCTCATAGACCATCCCACACACCATCCCACACACCATCCCACAGACCATCCCACACACCATCCCACACACCATCCCACACACCATCCGACAGATCATCCCACACACCATCCCACAGATCATCCCACAGATCATCCCACAGACCATCCCACAGATCATCCCACAGACCATCCCACGGGCCATCCCACAGACCATCCCACACACCATCCCATAGACCATCCCACACACCATCCCACAGACCATCCCATAGACCATCCCATAGACCATCCCACAGACCATCCCACACACCATCCCACAGACCATCCCACAGACCATCCACAGACCATCCCACAGACCATCCCACAGACCATCCCACACACCAACCCATAGATCATCCCACCAGACATCCCACACACCATCCCACACACCGTCCCATAGACCATCCCACAGACCATCCCACACACCATCCCACAGACCATCCCACAGACCATCCCACAGTCCATCCCACAGACCATCCCACAGACCATCCCATACACCATCCCACAGACCATCCCATAGACCATCCCATAGACCATCCCATAGACCATCCCACAGACCATCCCACAGACCATCCCACAGACCATCCCATAGACCATCCCATAGACCATCCCACAGACCATCCCACAGACCATCCCATAGACCATCCTATAGACCATCCCACAGACCATCCCACACACCATCCCACAGACCATCCCACAGACCATCCCACAGACCATCCCACAGACCATCGCACAGACCATCCCACAGACCATCCCACAGACCATGCCACAGACCATCCCACAGACCATCCCACAGACCATCCCACAGACCATCCCACAGACCATCCCACAGACCATCCCATACACCATCCCACAGACCATCCCACAGACCATCCCATAGACCATCCCACACACCATCCCACACACCATCCGACAGACCATTCCACACACCATTCCACAGACCATCCCACAGACCATCCCACAGACCATCCCACACACCATCCACAGACCATCCCACAGACCAACCCACAGACCATCCCACACACCATCCCACACACCATCGCACAGACTATCCCACAGACCATCCCACAGACCATCCCACAGACCATCCCATAGACCATCCCACAGACCATCCCACACACCATCCCATACACAATCCCACAGACCATCCCACAGACCATCCCATAGACCATCCCACAGACCATCCCACACACCATCCCACAGACCATCCCACACACCATCCCACAGACCATCCCACACACCATCCCATACACCATCCCACACACCATCCCACACACCATCCGACAGATCATCCCACACACCATCCCACAGATCATCCCACAGATCATCCCACAGACCATCCCACAGATCATCCCACAGACCATCCCACAGACAATCCCACGGGCCATCCCACAGACCATCCCACACACCATCCCATAGACCATCCCACAGACCATCCCACACACCATCCCATAGACCATCCCACACACCATCCCATACACCATCCCACACACCATCCCACAGACCATCCACAGATCATCCCACAGACCATCCCATAGAACATCCCACAGATCATCCCACAGACCATCCACAGACCATCCCACGGGCCAATCCCACAGATCATCCCACAGACCATCCCATACACCATCCCACAGACCATCCCACAGACCATCCCATAGACCATCCCATAGACCATCCCACAGACCATCCCACAGACCATCCCATAGACCATCCCACAGACCATCCCACAGATCATCCCACACACCATCCCACACACCATCCCACAGACCATCCACAGATCATCCCACAGACCATCCCATAGAACATCCCACAGATCATCCCACAGACCATCCACAGATCATCCCACAGACCATCCCATAGAACATCCCACAGACCATCCCACAGACCATCCCACAGATCATCCCACAGATCATCCCACAGACCATCCCACAGGCCAATCCCAGCATGCCTCTCCCCTGACACCCCCCTTCCCGCCATGCCCCTCCCTCCTGTAACTGGAAGGGTTCATTTGCCTGAGGCCTGCAGTGATTAGGGTGAGAGAATCCTTCATTTGCATGCGGGGCAATATCACAATTGGTGGAAAACCATCCCTAATTTGCATGAGGCCTGCAGTGATTGGCTCAGACCCCGGCCGACCCAGTGTTTGGCCTCATAAGCTGACTGGTCAGCCCCTCCCCGTGGGCGTCCGTGGAGGCGTGGCACGCATGCCTAGTACTGTAGGCCTCGGTGGAGGCGGCGCGGGCATCCACAGTACTGAGGGCCTCCGTGGGGGGGCCTGGGCCTCTGGGGGCAGTTCTGGCCTCCGTGGGGGGGCCTGGGTCTCTGGGGGCAGTTCCGGCCTCCGTGGAGATGCCTGGGCCTCTGGGGGCAGCTCCGGCCTCTGTGGAAGGGCCTGGGCCTCTGGAGGCAGTTCCGGCCTCCGTGGAGATGCCTGGGCCTCTGGAGGCAGTTCCAGCCTCTGTGGAGGGGCCTGGGCCTCTGGAGGCAGTTCCGGCCTCCGTGGAGATGCCTGGGCCTCTGGGGGCAGTTCCGGCCTCCGTGGAGGGGCCTGGGCCTCTGGGGGCAGTTCCGGCCTCTGTGGAGGGGCCTGGGCCTCTGGAGGCAGTTCCGCCCTCCGTGGGGGCAGTTCCGGCCTCTGTGGGGGCAGTTCCGGCCTCCGTGGGGGGGCCTGGGCCTCTGGGGACAGTTCCGGCCTCTGTGGAGGGGCCTGGGCCTCTGGGGGCACCAGCTCCCGGAGGCTGGTGTTCTGGTGGCCCAGCCCGCAGCATGAGGGGCAGTCGGCGCTCCTGGAGGACCAGCCGCTGGTGCATGCCGTCGTCACCTTCTGAGGACCAGGACCGTGAGCCCCACCAGTGGCCCCAGCCCTGCCTGTGCCCATCAGGAGGCTGAGATCCGAGGATTGCCATTCAAAGCCAGCCGGGCAGGTACGTCCATGAATATGAGTCCAGTTTAACACCCCAAGCCCAGAAGTGGCACTGGAGCTCAAAGTAGTGAGCGCTGGCCGTGAGCACAGAAGCGAGGGGCCACACCCAGGCCTGAGAGCTAGACTGGAGCAACACAGATAATTAATTTTAAAAATAGGAAAAAGAAAACTGGAGAAGGTCTTGGGATGCTAGTACAGGAGACGCGTCTCTCCAGCCCATGATTCCTCTCTGGCCAGCTGATATTCTGACAACAGGACTTCTTCATGCTGTTGATGCAGGTTAACCTTCCAGTCTCTGATTTGTTCCTGCCTTTAGGTTTCCTAGGCCGACCTGAGGCATGTTCCCTGTAGTTTATATCTGGGAGCCGAGAAAGAATGCAACTGTCAATAATGTTACCACCCATAAAACCCTCACTGAGGTCAGAAGACCTGCTCCAGACAGAGCCCTGGGGAAACAAGGAGCACATGGAAAGTGGGGTCCATTAGTCAGAGTGCTGGGAGCTAGCAGTCAGTCCCACGTGCTGGGAAGAAAGGCTCCCAGTGAAAACCAGAACGAATGTTTCCAGGTCCCGGGAGGGAAGCTGTCTGTCTCTGACAGGACGCCTCGGGTGGGAAAGTCTGTGATGTGCCAATGCGTCTTAGGAAGCCGAGTGGTACTTACTTAGACAATGCTTTGCCATCCTTTAAAGTTTCACCAACTTTCTCAAGCAACCCTCCTGTCACAAGCCAAATCCTAACCTAAAGCCCAGGGACTCATTTGGGTTAAGTTTTGGAATTAGAATTGGGAACTGAAGTTCTGAATCCATGTGACCAGTCTGGGGATTGAGTCAAGACGCAGAGGGTCATCGAACTGCAGGAGCTCCGCCCTTTGCCACCCTGCTTACCTTGCCTTCCCAGTCTGCTGCCTGGGCTGGCAAGGCATCTCCCTCAGGTTTTCAGTTACAGAACACAAAATTAGCATCAAACAGGTTGCTGGTTTTCTCTGTTGTTCAAAGAATACAGTTGTGCTAATAGTTATATTCAGAACATGAAAAGATACTGTGTTGGAGGCTGTTTTAGGTTATATTAACAGTATTTTGGTACAAAACATTTTTTAAAGTACTTGTTAATTTATTCTATCTTAAGTTGCTAATGTCAATAAAAATTTTAGCATAAGAAAATCATTTTTACCAATTAAGAGATTTAAGAGGCTGATTTTAAGCAGTGCCAGCTTAGGAAGGTAAGGAAAGGCTCTGAGCTCCAACCTCAGTATGGACGGCTGGGGGTGGGGGGGGCTGAGGAGAGACTGCAGTGAGCTTGGAAAGTGACCGGAAAGGAAATGAGATGCTGGCACTGACAGAGCCCAAACAATCTGAACCACACTGCTCCTGAGAAAGAGCTACGCAAGAATAAGTGCTAAGATGGATGCTGCCATTTAACAAAGCAGTTTATGAATACACTGTATCTCAACCAATGTCGCCCTTTAAACATCCTACCCATTCCATCCCTCCCCTCCCTCTTCATAATTTTGTAGGATATATATCTTCGGCAATGCCACCAAATTTTCTTAGAAGTTGTAGACCCCCCAGCCCCAAAGAGAGACTTCTTGGCTTATGTCCACATCCAAGAAGCAAAGGGCTCACTGTGAGACCCTAGAACCTGATTTGCAGATCGTTCAGATGCAGCCAGCACAGATAGACAAGAACTCATACAGAGCAGAAAGAGCAGTGGCAGGCCTTCCTAGCTGGCTATGCCCTGCTGGGGAGAGTTTGAAAAATAACACCAGAACCAAGCAGGTTCAAATTGTTCTAGTATTACTTTTTCATTAATAAAAGAAATTAAAGTAGCTTTACAATTGTTTTTCTGACAAGTGTAGGTTCTAAAATACCGCCCCTGAAAAGGAAGAGGCTTAAACCAATCAGGAAAGGTCAAGTTGCTACCTCTGGCTGGCACTAAGTAGGGTCATTTGCTCTTCTCTGTGCTGTCTGCAGTTAACACTAACTTGCCATTCAGCATTTCATTACACTATGCACACCATACTTCTTTGCATTCTGCCACTGTGACAAATGTGTGATTCTAACTGTGGTATAAGGGGAGTTGTTTGTGTCTTACAGTTGTACAGGCCCAAAGTCTCCTGTCAGCCATTGTGGGGCTCTGGTGTGATGGTGACACTATGAGGCTCTGGTGTGATGGTGACACTGCCATGTGAGGCTGTCGTGTGATGGTGACACTGCCGCTGTGAGGCTGTCGTGTGATGGTGACACTGTCACTGTGAGGCTGTCGTGTGATGGTGACAATGTCACTGTGAGGCTGTCGTGTGATGGTGACAATGTCACTGTGAGGCTGTCGTGTGATGGTGACGCTGTCACTGTGAGGCTCTGGTGTGATGGTGACACTGCTGCTGTGAGGCTGTCGTGTGATGGTGACACTGTCACTGTGAGGCTGTCGTGTGATGGTGACAATGTCATGTGAGGCTCTGGTGTGATGGTGACACTGTCACTGTGAGGCTCTGGTGTGATGGTGACACTGTCACTGTGAGGCTGTCGTGTGATGTGACACTGTCACTGGGAGGCTGTAGTGTGATGGTGACACTGCTGCTGTGAGGCTGTAGTGTGATGGTGACACTGTCATGTGAGGCTGTAGTGTGATGGTGACACTGTCACTGTGAGGCTGTCGTGTGATGGTGACACTGTCATGTGAGGCTGTAGTGTGATGGTGACACTGTCACTGTGAGGCTGTCATGTGATGGTGACACTGTCACTGTGAGGCTGTAGTGTGATGGTGACACTGTCACTGTGAGGCTCTGGTGTGATGGTGACACTGTCACTGTGAGGCTCTGGTGTGATGGTGACACTGTCACTGTGAGGCTGTCGTGTGATGGTGACACTGTCATGTGAGGCTCTGGTGTGATGGTGACACTGCCGCTGTGAGGCTGTAGTGTGATGGTGACACTCTGAGGCTGTAGTGTGATGGTGACACTGTCATGTGAGGCTGTCGTGTGATGGTGACACTGTCACTGTGAGGCTCTGGTGTGATGGTGACACTGTCACTGTGAGGCTCTGGTGTGATGGTGACACTGCCGCTGTGAGGCTCTGGTGTGATGGTGACACTGTCACTGTGAGGCTGTCGTGTGATGGTGACACTGTCACTGTGAGGCTGTAGTGTGATGGTGACAATGTCACTGTGAGGCTGTGGTGTGATGGTGACACTGTCACTGTGAGGCTGTCATGTGATGGTGACACTGTCACTGTGAGGCTGTAGTGTGATGGTGACACTGTCACTGTGAGGCTGTCATGTGATGGTGACACTGTCACTGTGAGGCTGTAGTGTGATGGTGACACTGTCACTGTGAGGCTCTGGTGTGATGGTGACACTGTCACTGTGAGGCTCTGGTGTGATGGTGACACTGTCACTGTGAGGCTGTCGTGTGATGGTGACACTGTCATGTGAGGCTCTGGTGTGATGGTGACACTGCCGCTGTGAGGCTGTAGTGTGATGGTGACACTCTGAGGCTGTAGTGTGATGGTGACACTGTCATGTGAGGCTGTCGTGTGATGGTGACACTGTCACTGTGAGGCTCTGGTGTGATGGTGACACTGTCACTGTGAGGCTGTGGTGTGATGGTGACACTGTCACTGTGAGGCTCTGGTGTGATGGTGACAATGTCACTGTGAGACTGGTGTGATGGTGACAATGTCACTGTGAAGCTGTGTTGTGATGGTGACAGTGTCACTGAGACTGAAGGGTGATGGAGATGCTGTCACTGTGTCTATAGTGTGATGGTGACACTGTCATGTGAGGCTGTCGTGTGATGGTGACACTGTGAGGCTGTAGTGTGATGGTGACACTGCTGCTGTGAGGCTGTCGTGTGATGGTGACACTGTCACTGTGAGGCTCTGGTGTGATGGTGACAATGTCACTGTGAAGCTGAAGTGTGATGGTGACACTGCCACTGTGAGGCTCTGGTGTGATGGTGACACTGTCACTGTGAGGCTGTAGTGTGATGGTGACACTGTCACTGTGAGACTCTGGTGTGATGGTGACAATCTCACTGTGAAGCTCTGTTGTGATGGTGACAGTGTCACTGAGACTGAAGGGTGATGGAGATGTTGTCACTGTGTCTATAGTGTGATGGTGACACTGTCACTGTGAGGCTGTCCTGTGATGGTGACACTGTCATGTGAGGCTGTAGTGTGATGTGACACTGTCACTGTGAGGCTGTAGTGTGATGTGACACTGTCACTGTGAGGCTGTAGTGTGATGGTGACACTGTCACTGTGAGGCTGAAGTGTGGTGGTGACACTGTCACTGTGAGGCTCTGGTGTGATGGTGACACTGTCACTGTGAGACTCTGGTGTGATGGTGACAATGTCACTGTGAAGCTGAAGTGTGATGGTGACAGTGTCACTGAGACTGAAGGGTGATGGAGATGCTGTCACTGTGTCTATAGTGTGATGGTGACACTGTCACTGTGAGGCTGTAGTGTGATGGTGACACTGTCACTGTGAGGCTGTAGTGTGATGGTGACACTGTCACTGTGAGGCTGAAGTGTGGTGGTGACACTGTCACTGTGAGGCTGTAGTGTGATGTGACACTGTCACTGTGAGGCTGTAGTGTGATGTGACACTGTCACTGTGAGGCTGTAGTGTGATGGTGACGCTGTCACTGTGAGGCTGTAGTGTGATGTGACACTGTCATGTGAGGCTGTAGTGTGATGGTGACGCTGTCACTGTGAGGCTGTAGTGTGATGTGACACTGTCACTGTGAGGCTGTAGTGTGATGTGACACTGTCACTGTGAGGCTGTAGTGTGATGGTGACACTGTCACTGTGAGGCTGAAGTGTGGTGGTGACACTGTCACTGTGAGGCTCTGGTGTGATGGTGACACTGTCACTGTGAAGCTGAAGTGTGATGGTGACAGTGTCACTGAGACTGAAGGGTGATGGAGATGCTGTCACTGTGTCTATAGTGTGATGGTGACACTGTCACTGTGAGGCTGTAGTGTGATGGTGATGCTGCTACTGTGAGGCTGTAGTGTGATGGTGACACTGTCACTGTGAGGCTGTAGTGTGATGGTGATGCTGTCACTGTGAGGCTGTAGTGTGATGGTGACTGTCACTGTGAGGCTGTAGTGTGATGGTGACACTGCTGCTGTGAGGCTGTAGTGTGATGGTGACACTGTCATGTGAGGCTGTCATGTGATGGTGACACTGTCACTGTGAGGCTGTAGTGTGATGGTGACACTGTCATGTGAGGCTGTCATGTGATGGTGACACTGTCACTGTGAGGCTGTAGTGTGATGGTGACACTGCCGCTGTGAGGCTGTAGTGTGATGGTGACACTGTCACTGTGAGGCTGTAGTGTGATGGTGACACTGCCGCTGTGAGGCTGTAGTGTGATGGTGACACTGTCACTGTGAGGCTGTCGTGTGATGGTGACACTGCCGCTGTGAGGCTGTAGTGTGATGGTGACACTGTCACTGTGAGGCTGTAGTGTGATGGTGACACTGTCACTGTGAGGCTGTAGTGTGATGGTGACATTGTCACTGTGAGGCTGTAGTGTGATGGTGACACTCTGAGGCTGTAGTGTGATGGTGACACTGTCATGTGAGGCTGTCATGTGATGGTGACACTGTCACTGTGAGGCTGTAGTGTGATGGTGACACTGTCATGTGAGGCTCTGGTGTGATGGTGACACTGTCACTGTGAGGCTGTAGTGTGATGGTGACACTGTCATGTGAGGCTGTAGTGTGATGGTGACACTGCCGCTGTGAGGCTGTAGTGTGATGGTGACACTGTCACTGTGAGGCTGTAGTGTGATGGTGACACTGCCGCTGTGAGGCTGTAGTGTGATGGTGACACTGTCACTGTGAGGCTGTAGTGTGATGGTGACACTGTCATGTGAGGCTGTAGTGTGATGGTGACACTGTCATGTGAGGCTGTAGTGTGATGGTGACACTGCCACTGTGAGGCTGTAGTGTGATGGTGACACTGTCACTGTGAGGCTGTAGTGTGATGGTGGCATGGCACTGTGGCATGGACCTCATTAGATGCAACAGGGCCCACTGCTTTTTTAAAGGCGCGGTCTGTTGCAGGTGTTGGTCGTGAAAGGAAGCCTGAAGAACTTTGGTGGAGACAGGAAGGCACCCATCCCTTTACCATGGAAGCCACACGGGCCGCTCTAGATGGGAAGTTGGAGACTGGTAATGCTGGGGGTGGTAGTGCAGGGCAACTCTCACTTGACTAGCAGCATTTGCACTGCCTAGAGCAAAGTGGGCTTTTGTATGGGCCACAGAAGACCCGGGGACGCACTTGGCTGCAGCTCTGGCCAGCAGCTGCCCAGTCCTCTGACTGGGTGAGGGCAGTTGGGAGCAAACCATCCACACCGTGGCAGGGAAGCCTGGGCTCTTGGTTGAGATTCCACCTGTGTCTGGTCACCAAGATTTCACAGCTGGCGGCTGAACTGTGACACTGTGATCGTCCTCTATGAGGACATTGCATGGCACAGCCCATCTTGCCATGGGAGTGGCCTGTCCCTCGGTCCTCCTGAGGAACAGCGGATATTGGTAGTATGCTGTTTGGTTCAAGTAGTGCATGTAACCTACATGGACACAAAAACGAGTAGTGTGTAGTGTACTTTTTCTGAAACTTCATGTGCTTGCATGAAGAGGGATTTGGAGATTTCCTCATGACTGCCGTGAGCCAAGCTGCTCTGTGACATAATCTAGAAACGTTTAGCAAGACTGGAGCAGCAGCTGCCTCCAGAGGGGCCTCGGCGAGCGCAACGGAAAGCATTGCTTGTCTCCCACACACCCTTCCCCAGCTCACCATCTCCCTTAGAAAATGCTAGGCCCATGTGATAGTCATCAGCACTGCATTAGTCTGAACTATAAATCTCCTTCAACATTAAAATTCAGACACACGCTCTTTGTTCCTCGCCGGGGACAATGTGTTTACATCCAGTGTTTCTGAGTCTCATCTGCATGTGGTTTTCATTACTGCTGCTGTCTATAGATCTCAGAGTGGCCCCAAACAGAAGGTTTGATAGCCCTGTTAGATATCAGACAGCCTGGTTGTTTGCAAACACTGTCCCCATTCATTTCTCCAGATGAGAAATAGCGGCAGGATGCATCTTGGCTGAGACAATCAAGAAGGCAGGCCCAGGGGGCTGGTTCGTGCTGAATCGGAGCCACAGCCAGTCTCTTCCTCCAGGTTCATATTTATGCACAGATAAAGAGGTGGGACCCAAGCCCTCATTACTGGAGCCGGGCCTGGAACCAGTCACTCGTGAGGTCTGCGGGAGTGTGATGGAGGAGCATGTCTGCGGGAGATCTGCAGTGCTGAGTTCTTCTGACCCACAGGAATGCCTGGCAGGGTGGGGCTGTTTCCAGACCTTTCTGTGGAGGCCTGAGATGACTCATTTACCACAGCGGGTCCCAGAGCATAATAACCTCTTTCTGTAACTAACTAGCTGTACCTATGTGCTACTGTCTAGCTGGTGTTTACCTGTTTACCTCTGTCCCTGCCCCTGTCTGTTCACCGTCAGTTGCCTGCCCTTCTCGTTTACCTTCCTACCACCTATGGCAATTGACCTGGGCGTCTGTCCACCCTGTCGTGTTACGCGGCTTCTAGTGAGTGACTGACACTGCTCGCCGCATTTTCTTTCCTCTCTGTTCCATCTCACCCATCGTGGCCACACAGGCCACGACTTCTCAGCCCCCCGTGTTTGGAGCCCAGTCCTGTGCAAGCTGGGGTTCTTGGAGCCTCCGTGTCTGTTGACTTTCTCCCCACGCAGCCCAGCTGTTTCCCGCCACAGTGCGGGAGTAGGAGAGGATTCTACTCTGTAAAGCCTGGTGCTTATGCCGGGTTTGGATGTTTTATTTACCTGATTTTTCCATGTTAAATGAGAAGTGGTTACATTTTGCTAATTTATTTTGGGAAAAAAACCATATTTTTGGCTGCCGATGCATCTAGTCTAGTTGACTGCAGGAATAACCCCTGCTCATAAGGCTTGCTTTGAAAAGCTAATCACTAAGAACTATCTTGTTTTGTATGAATCATAATTCCCGTGGTGTAGTGTCACCAAAACACAAAGGAGCAAAGCTTAGACACCACATAAAACAGCCACCGCTGTCGGTTCCTCTCAGCTCCAACGTTGAGATGCCCAGAACTGCGCCACCACTTCCCAGATTGTAATGGAACATGCTAGAAAGTTAAGCTAACAAAATAACTGGGTGAAAAGTAATTCCACTGGCTTTCACCTTTTAGCTTTGTGCATCACTCCATTGGCTTTAAATAAGTGTCATAGATAAGAGGTTGTAAACAGGAAACCAGTGCTCCTCTCTGGTGACACAGGGTTGTTGTGTCTAACTTACATTTTAGAAATGAATGGTTTATTTACATAAGATGCTTGCTCTGGGTTCCTGCTCAGGGCAGAGTGTTCCGTCTGTCTGGAGTGGTCTTCCGGTGGTGGGTGCGGGTGAGAAGCGTTCATCTCTGCTGGCCGAGCTGCAGGCCCCGGCACGTCTGGGTGCACACGCACGGCACACAGTGACTCACGCCCCCTTTCATCCTGAGCATCCTAGGCTTCGTGCTCGGTGTGCATTTGTGTCATTCCTTCACGTGTTCGATGGAAACACAGCTGAGGATTTTCGTGGAGTGCGGAGACAGGGCATTGGTAGGATAGCAGGTCTCAGGGCCGAGGCTAGCGTGAACTGTGACGGAGACTTTGTCAGGCGCAGCTGTGTGTTTTTGCTATAACAATTCTCTAGGCCCCGAAGTGTATAAAACTGAAAGGAGTGGAGAGTGTTCACCAGACTTCACAGGAGGGCCTGTTTTCCCTGTGCCTCCTGGGCGCCGATGTGTTGCACACCTGCGCGTCAGCAGGCACAGCTCTGCTTCTCAAGGTGTTTTGGAAACACTGAGCAGAAGAATCTGTGGTGAACCACCTGCCTGGATGTTTAGCTCCTTTTGGCTAGCGGGCTTCTCAGGCGCACTGGCGTGAAGACCACCCCTCTTTTCTCTGTGGGCCTTTCGTGTTCCTCCTTGACCTCGGTGCACACAGCTCTTGCTCAGTCAGCACCTACGGTACCTGCTTGCTTTGGGGCTGCACGTTCTTAGAATGCCAACTTGGGCAGGGACAGCAGTGCCCACTGGCAAGGGCCCACCTCCCAGGACAGAGCTAGAGGACAGCCACCTCCAGGCCCAAAGCGGGAGAGGGGAGTGAGTGATGGTTGGCAGTTTCTAGGCCACCAGGGTGGCAGGGGCCCCGTGCCCCACATGGCACCCTCGGCTGCCACACAGACAGAGGTCCCTGGGGAGCACTCCGGCCACTTCCTCGCCAGCATCTTGGGCTAATTCTGTTCTTTGTCTTCTGAGAAAGTCCATGCTTAAAATTTTGTTGAGTGGGAAGGAAATTAAGATGTGAGAATAACCTTATTCCTAGCATAAACGACGCGGTAAGTGGGGGCAGGCTTGTCTGTTTTTTACTTGATTTGCAGTCACCAGGAACACATTGAGTAGATCTGATCCCTCTAGACCTCCACAAAGATGGACTCCTCCTCACAAGTGGACTACTTCTGCCCAGAGGGGAACTTGGGAACAAAACGCTCACCATCTCTTGACGGCGCCCGGGTGGCTGTCTTCAGGGCCGGCAGACACCCTTCCCTCTCTCCAGCTCTCAGAGCAGCCCAGGCGTCCGCAGCCTGAGCCGCCGCCCGCTGCGCCCAGCTCACTCAGAGGCAGCTCTTTCTGCTGCCACAAAGCTCACCTTTGACATTCGTGCTAGATTTTAATTTTCAAAATAACTCATTGGGAAGACTCATGAAACAGCTGTCACTTTATTCTCTCCTACAAAGTTCCCTGAGGCAAAGCAGGCAGTACGTAGGGTTGCTCGTCGCTGGATTGAAATCTTCTGGGGAGCAGAACATGCGCGAGCCTCTTATCTCCCCTCAACAGAGTGACGCACGTTAAAGCAGGAGGAGAAGCAGCAGGGGGGATATTTGGGGAGGAGGAGAGCGAGTACCGTGTGCTGACTGACTGCAGGTCTCTGTCTGCATTGAGGCCTCGCTGGCCCTCCCTGCTTAGCAGGGCCACTGCCCCACTCGTCCGTCCGTCCGTCCGTCCATCCTGAGCACAGTGGGCCCCAAGCCAGCAGCCCTGCCACTTCGTTACAGCTGCCTGTTCCCACTTCCCAGAGAGCTGGCTTTGGTTCTTCCTAATGGCCCAGTGCTGCTGCTTTTATACCAGTTGCTCTCAGGTATTTTGAAAGTCCTGCCATTTTTGGGAACATTAGGCTATCTAATTCTAGGCATTTGTTCACTCAAACATTGCACACACAGATGGTCTAAAAACGAAGCTTGAAAGCAGGTCAGTAACTTTCTGCAGGAAAGTATCTGGCTTTGAGCTGGCCAAACCAGGGGTAATACGACCAGTGTTTAATCGCTTTATTAGATGCATCCATGCTGGATCTGGGGCTTGAGGTGAGTTCAGCATACGGAGATGGGTTTGTATTTTCTCAGTGTGTACGTTTGAAACCAGTTGAAACAAACGCTGAGGAGCTTGGCCCCGCTCCACCTGTGCTGGGACCTCGGTTTAACTGCAGAGCCCTCTGGTCCTTCCTGATGGGTCTCTGCCAGCCAGCCACACCGGGTGGCAGCCGCTGTCCTGCTCAAGAAGCCTGCTCGAAAGGTTTTCTTACCTCTGTGGGGAAATGTTTAGATAAAAAGAACAAAGGCAGCCTGATGCTAGCGTGAGGCTGGCTGTGCCCAGGTGTGGCAGGCTTCCCCGGGGCCACACGTAAAACTCCTTTCTGCCCACTGCTGCCTCAGCCCTGCATCCTGCCAGCTGCACAGCAGAGCCGCCAGGGGATGGTGGAAGAAGACGGAGGGTCCCAGCAGTGATCTGGAGGGCGACGAGGCCAGGGCTTCTGCCCACATTAAAGCGTGGCTGGAGGCAGAAGCTTGGGTCAGGAGAGCAGTGTCTGTCTTGTAGCAGTGCTGCTGGGCCAGGGCCTCTGTCTCCCCTGCAGGCTCTCGGGAGGTGACCTGGGCCCCGGTCAGCTTGGCCAGCCTCTCCCAGGGCTCTGATGGCTCCGATGCCTGGACTCGCTCCATCCTGGCTGCAGACGGACTCTGGGCTGCCGAGGTCCTTCCCACAGGCCCTTGGCCTGGGTCTCCTGCCCTGCTGCCCCTGGCCTCGCAGCGTCCCCGAGGCCTGACCAGGCCCGAGACCCCAGGCCACCCCAGGGCTCTCACAGATCCTTGCCCGCCAGTTCTAATCTTGGGTTTCCAGCCAAGCTTTTCCTTATGTGAAACTGAAACGTTTTGGGTCTATTTTGTCATGTTTTGCTTTGCTTTAAGCTAATTTCCTTTTACAAAGGCCTGTGGATAGAGAAAGAGCACTTGTCAACATTCCTTCACCCGACACGTCTTGTCGGGGCCCGTCCCCAGCCCCTTCTGCCTTGTGTCCCTCTCTCCTGCACGCTTGCCCAGAGGCTCGCGTGAATTCGCTGAGACCGTTTCTAGCACAAGTGTTAACTGTGAGCTGCCTGTCTGCAGCAAACCCGCAGCACAGGCAGGGTCCTCAGCATCACCCAGGGCTGGAGAGGATGAGAGCCTCTGAAGACCCGTGGGAGGACCTGGGCCGTGGCCGTCCTGAGAACAGACCCCAGAGGTCTGGCTCTGAACTGTGTGTGGAGACTTCTGCGTCCTCACCTGAGTTAACGCCACAAGATGCTCTGCGAGGTGATCATGGGCTGGGCCTGCGGAATGGGCCATCCCTGCAGTGCGCACGGGAGAGGAGGAGAAGGGCAATCCTGGCAGGGAAGGAGGCTGAAGCCTGGTGGCGTCTCGCGGGATCTCACGCACGCACGGGACGCGCACCGTGGCGGTGTGGCCCACACAGAAACACAGGCTCCGAGACAGGGCCATCAGACCAGTGGGCTTCACCCCGTGTCGCTCCCCCCATTCTGTGGATCCTGCCTGCTCTCGTGTAGTTCATGGCCTGAGAGTCGTAGAACTTTCAGCAGAGGAGCTCCCCGGGTATCCTGGAACTGGCCTGACCAGGAAAACTCACCTGAGAGTGAAAGCAGAAGTGTCTGAAGAAGGGAGATTGATGTCACCAGCAAAGCATTCAGGGAGCCCTGGGGCCCTGCGGGGGGAGCTTTCAGTGTGGAATCCGATGGGTCACAGGTCGCCTGCTTGATGGCCAGGCACCACTGCTAACGAGGCCCGTGGGCCGTGGAGCAAGGCTGCTATGAATTCAGACTTGGCCAGGGCGAGCACCGTAATAAAAACAATTCTTTGATGTACAATCCCAGCATATAAAATCCTCAAAGGTGAGCGCGTGGATGGTTTGGGTTAGCTTGTGAGCAGTTGGAAATGTTCAGAGACTTGACAGGGTACACACGCTGTTGGAAATCCCCCTGAGCCAGGTGTCTGGCTCAAATTGGAAGAGTTGAATATATTAGATGTGCTTTATTGAGCTGTCAGGCATGAAATTGCATTCTTTCGTATCTGAAAAACATGGAATAGTTTTCTCCGTGGTCTTGGGGGATGGGAGAGAGACCACCTTGTCCCCACGCCCCTCCACAAGTGTTCCGACCTCCTGACAGGTCTGAGGAAAGAGTCCACACGACAGTGACCTGGCCAGCCAGGCTCTCCCGCAGTGCGGGAACAGCGGCTGTTTCTGTGCTGGTGTCATCGGAGCCAGGTGATGGGCTGGTGGCAAGTTTGGAGGTGCCCTCTCTAGTGTGAAGTGCAGGTGCCCTCTCTAGTGTCTCCACAGGGAGGAGCTCGGGCGCCCAGCTGCTCCACAGAACAAGCACGCGCCATAGCCTGCCGGACATGAGCCCGCAGACACTGGGCCCAAGGCCCAGTTCAGAACACCGAGGCTACAGAGAGTAAAGTCACCGCTCGACAGACTGTGGGCTCATGGACACTGCTGCTTCTGCAGTCTTACCCGTTCTCCATGCCCGCCACATCTCCTGCTCGTTCAGCAGTGCAGGGCGCTGCCCATCAGCACAACCCCAAACCAGCTCCCACCAGCTGCCCGATGTTGCCCCCAGGCCCAGAGAAGAGGGGCGGCAATGGTGTCGTGCTGCTGGAGAAGACCCTCACTGTAATGATCAGTGATTAAAGCCGTTCCAAGCCCGTATCCTGGACAAATGGCAGGAGGGAGGCTGGACTCAACCTTCATTCCTTGGGAGGGGACAGAAGAGTCCCGCTGTACTTGTGTGTGTGCATGTACTGTGAGGGTGTGTGTGAGTGAGCGTTGTGGCTACGCGTGTGCGCATGCACAGAGTTCACCTGTGTGTACCATCCATGTGTGCATGTTCATGCAAGAGGAGGCACATGCATGTGTGTGAAGGTGCATGTGGTGTGTACCTCTCCACAGGACTGCATGGGTGTGCATTGTGTGTGGAAGATAGAGGGCACTGTGAGTTGTGGTCATTTTTCTCCCATTTCTCACCCACAGCCTCCTTGAAGTCATAGCAGGGAACATGCCTTTTCTGTTGATTGTTTTTGTTTTAGTCATAGGCAGTTGTACAAGGCAGTTCCAGTGTGTAAGCGCAGTGTACCGTGCTGGATGCCCCCCCCCCCCCCGCTGTTCCCACACCGACCCATCCCCTCCAGTGACACCTGTCCACTTGCACATACACACACTGACCACAGTGACTGCCCACCCTCCCTCACTGACCACAGTGACTGCCCACCCTCCCTCACTGACCACAGTGACTGCCCACCCTCCCTCACTGACCACAGTCACTGCCCACCCTCCCTCACTGACCACAGTGACTGCCCACCCTCCCTCACTGACCACAGTGACTGCCCACCCTCCCTCACTGACCACAGTCACTGCCCACCCTCCCTCACTGACCACAATGACTGCCCACCCTCCCTCACTGACCACAATGACTGCCCACCCTCCCTCACTGACCACAATGACTGCCCACCCTCCCTCACTGACCACAGTGACTGCCCACCCTCCCTCACTGACCACAGTGACTGCCCACCCTCCCTCACTGACCACAGTCACTGCCCACCCTCCCTCCCTCACTGACCACAATGACTGCCCACCCTCCCTCACTGACCACAATGACTGCCCACCCTCCCTCACTGACCACAATGACTGCCCACCCTCCCTCACTGACCACAGTGACTGCCCACCCTCCCTCACTGACCACAGTGACTGCCCACCCTCCCTCACTGACCACAATGACTGCCCACCCTCCCTCACTGACCACAGTGACTGCCCTCCCTCCCTCCCTCACTGACCACAGTGACTGCCCACCCTCCCTCCCTCACTGACCACAGTGACTGCCCACCCTCCCTCCCTCACTGACCACAGTGACTGCCCACCCTCCCTCCCTCACTGACCACAGTGACTGCCCATCCTCCCTCCCTCACTGACCACAGTGACTGCCCACCCTCCCTCACTGACCACAGTGACTGCCCACCCTCCCTCCCTCACTGACCACAGTGACTGCCCACCCTCCCTCCCTCACTGACCACAGTGACTGCCCACCCTCCCTCCCTCACTGACCACAGTGACTGCCCACCCTCCCTCACTGACCACAGTCACTGCCCACCCTCCCTCACTGACCACAGTGACTGCCCACCCTCCCTCCCTCACTGACCACAGTCACTGCCCACCCTCCCTCACTGACCACAATGACTGCCCACCCTCCCTCCCTCACTGACCACAGTGACTGCCCACCCTCCCTCCCTCACTGACCACAGTGACTGCCCACCCTCCCTCACTGACCACAGTGACTGCCCACCCTCCCTCACTGACCACAGTGACTGCCCACCCTCCCTCCCTCACTGACCACAGTCACTGCCCACCCTCCCTCACTGACTACAGTGACTGCCCACCCTCCCTCACTGACCACAGTCACTGCCCACCCACCCGCCCTCCCTCTGGTGATGTCAGCTTGCCTGCTGTGCCCATGCTCCTCCGGGAGCTGTCCTGAGCTTAGGGAGGAGCGCTCCAGTGAGGGCTTTCTCCCCAGGCTGCATGGGGATGACGCTGTACTTCCGACACGGTGTGGCCCCCTCGGAATTCCAGGGCCCCCTCCCCTTCGGTAGGAGTGTACCTCTGGTGTGCGTCGGGAGCTGTGCACTGTAATCAGGATCTGGCAGCTCCAGGTGACTTGTGCAGCAGCTGAGGAGCCGCAGGGCCACCGAGCCCGGGGTGCGTGGGGGAGGGGAGGCCGCGGGTCCCAACTCCGGCGGTCACTGCTGGAGCCGTGAGTGACAGGCAGTACCACTGGCACCCAGCTCAGTGGAGGAGATAAGTTACACACACACGTTTTTGTATCCATTAACTCTTGCAAATTATGTAAAGATAAAGGTGGTCAGACTAAATAAAACAGCAAGACACACCCAGACCAACATCAAGTGTAATATGGGCTTAGCCTGTGCTGAGCGGTCCACAGAAAGAAAGGCAAAGCCGGCTCAGAGCAGAGGGCCTGGGGAGGAAACTAGGAATCTGGGGCCTGGTCTTGATGGCTGGACCAGTGGCAGCTGGCCCGGCTGCTCCCCACAAGTGTGCCAGTGCATTTTCAATGCCAAGGTTTAAACCAGGCTGCTTTACCACACTTACTCTGTCCATGACTGACTACCATTTCTTCTCTTTTCAAATGAAGAAAAACAGGTTTCTTGGTTCAGAGAGAGAGTTAAGGTCAGGAATGTTCCTTCTGACCGATCGCCCCTCACTTATGGGAGCTGAGGACCGTGGCGTAGGCCACCTGTGGAACACCGGGCATCCACTCAGAGAAGGGTGTCACTGAGGGAGCTGTGGCTTATTTGACTGCTTTTGGCGTGGGCCGAGAGCGCTTGGGTGTCAGTATTTGAAGCAGTTTGTGCGTGCTGGGGACAGTGGAAAGTCATTTAGAAAGGCCTGCAGATTGAAGAGGTGGCTAGGTCAGTATGAACGAATGTTCCACACACCGACACTGCTTCCGCCTTGTATTGTCAATGCTGAAGATAGATCCCAGGGCATCACACAGGCTAACAGGCACCTGACCACTGACTGTACCTGGAGACCTAACCGCAGCCTTCCTGTGTGCTTGTGGTCAGTTGTGGGGCTTGAACTCCGGGCCTGGGCACTGTGCCTTAGCTTTTCAGTTCAAGGCAAGTGCTCTACCACTTGAGCCACAGTGCCGCTTCCAGTTTTCTGGTGGTTAATTGGAGATAAGAGTCTCACAGATGTTCCTGCCTGGGTTGGCCTTGAACCACTGTCCTCAGATCTCAGCCGCCTGAGTAGCTAGGATCACAGGCGTGAGCCACCGGCGCCTGGCTTGTAGGGTCAGCTTGTCCATGGTCTGGTCAGCAGGCTGCTGGAAGACAAAGCAAAGTATGCTGAAAGTCCTCCGAAACCTTCCTGCAGAAGTGAGGTCCTGTTTGCTTCCCTCCCGGGAGGCTGACACTGGGAATTCCATCAGGAACCAGTGCTGCTGACAGGAATGGGAAAGGTGACAGTGGTCATGATGCAGGAGACTCAAAACGTGGCATGTTGAGTTGAAACCACCCAGGACAGTAAAGATAATAAAAATTAAAATTTAAATGTGGGACAGGGATAGAAACAAGCAGCAAACGTCCTGGCAAATGGCCTCCACTTCCTTTCTAGATCAGCCCTTTTCTGGGAAACAGGCACTTCCTGTCCCAGGGCTGGAGAGCTGTGCTCATTTCACTGCAGAGAGCGGAATTTAGATGCAATAGACTCAGTTTCCCCAACTAGTGTCAGGGCCCCAAAGAATATTCTACAGAGAGTAAGTACTTCATGGTTAGCTGGGCTTTCTTTTCATTCTGTTTTGATTATGAAGATAAAAGTAAAATTTGCCTGAAATCTTTGATGATAATTTCTAACATGTGGAAAAGAATTTCCTATAATTGCCATGAACATAAGGCTAGAATTTTGAACGTGGTACTAAAGAGCTGAAATCTCCTACAAGCTAGATTTCTACAATTCTGAGAGAAAGTTTCCTACATTGTGTTTTGAAGAACTGCACTTAATTCTCTGGGAATTCAGAACAAAGATAAGAATCACAACAAATGACAGGAGAAAAAGACAAAGACACAAAGATAGACACACCTAGAAAGAGACATACACAAAAAGAGACACAGGTTGGGGCTGGGAAGGTGGCTCAGTGGTAGAGCGCTTGCCTTGCATGCATGAGGCCCTGGGTTCGATTCCTCAGCACCACATAAGCAAAAAGAAAAAGCCAGAAGTGGCGCTGTGGCTCAAGTGGTAGGACGCTTTCCTTGAGCTGAAGAGCTGAGGGACAGCGCCCAGGCCCAGAGTTCAGGCCCCACAACTGGACCCCCCCCAAAAAAAGAGACACAGAGATGAAAGAAAGATGGACTGTCACCAAGTGACAGAGGTACACATGGAGAGAGAAACAGAAACAAACACGGAGTCAGAGACAGAGAAATGTCCCTATTTAACCCCCGTTGAAGATAAATTCAACATTGAAAAACTAAAGCTTGGAGGTCCCAGATGTAAGTCTGGGCAGATGTGTGCTTTGATGGCACCACTGGACAACTCTGATGGGAAAGAAGTACCTCGTACGAATCAAGACATAGAAGGCTTCCCCACTGGGGGACTCGGGAGAGGCACAGCGAGTCAGGTCAGCATGCAGGGACTGGTCATTGGGAAACGCAGAGCGTGGTCCTGGGGGGGGGGCTGAGGGACAGCGGTCAGCAGGAGGACGGGGTGGGGGCAGAGGGAGACAGATGTGTCCCGACAGCCACTGCTGTCTCAGGGCTGGAAGGTCAGGGCTGCCGCCAGCAGGGCCGGCACCACGGAGCTTGGCTGCAAGCTCCTGGCTCCTCTGCGCATCTGTAGACCTCTCGGCCGTAGGGTGCATCACTCACTTCTGGCATCCATCTTTTTGGGGTCTGTCTTGTGTGTACCACCTCTGAGCCCCAGGTCCTGTCATCATGGACTAGGAAACAGCTCGGTGACTTCACCTCTGCTCCTTGCATCCGGGCCTCCTGTCTGTCTCCAGTAAGTCGAGGTCTGTCCCAGAGGGCCAGACTTCCAGATATGACTCCCAGGGCTACCGTCCAGCTAATAGCATACGTCCGAGCATTATCGTGATCACAGCTTTGAACTCTAAAGGCTGGTTAGACCTCAGGTACCAGGTAGGTCTCTGAGAGTGCATGAGGTGAAAGTACTCATGGAAACGCTCTTAGTCTGCTCAGGCAACTTAGACACGATACCAGACGCTGAGTGGTTTGTAAATGACAGACTTTCATCTTACGGTTTGGATGCTGGAAGCACAAGGCCAAGGCCCTTTTCATGCTCCATGTCTGGTAAGGGCTGTTCTTGCTTCGTAGCCGGTGCGTCCGCAGGGTGGCCTCGGGGGCGGGGGAAGGGGGCGTGGGACTCTTGGCTGATGCCCCCAGGACTCCAGGGGAAGGGGGCGTGGGACTCTTGGCTGATGCCCCCAGGGCTCCAGGGGAAGGGGGCGTGGGACTCTTGGCTGATGCCCCCCAGGGCTCCAGGGGAAGGGGGCGTGGGACTCTTGGCTGATGCCCCCCAGGGCTCCAGGGGAAGGGGGCGTGGGACTCTTGGCTGATGCCCCCAGGGCTCCAGGGGAAGGGGGCGTGGGACTCTTGGCTGATGCCCCCCAGGGCTCCAGGGGAAGGGGGCGTGGGACTCTTGGCTGATGCCCCCCAGGGCTCCAGGGGAAGGGGGCGTGGGACTCTTGGCTGATGCCCCCAGGGCTCCAGGGGAAGGGGGCGTGGGACTCTTGGCTGATGCCCCCAGGGCTCACCTCACGCCCCCCTCCCTGCAGAGGCCCCGTGGCAGTGTCTTCCTCTGATGTCCTCCCGTTCCAGTCCATGCGGTCAACACCACTTCCATCTTTCTGTTATGCTGTTACTTTATTATTACTTAGATTAATTTTTAAAATTAATTTCTAGTTAATTGAGGGAATGTCATGAGGTAACTTTCTTTCTATCTAACCAGCTGTTAACAGACACTGTTGTGTCTGGCAGGGCTCCTTGCTACTTCCCTGAGTTCTTGCTGGGAGGCTTTTTCTGCTCTTATCTGGATTGTGTAAGTGCTCAGGAAAATTGAAAGATTTGGAGGTTTATTTTGGAACCATTGCTTCATCTATTAATTGGTTTCTGTCTTCAGTGATGCAAAGAGGAAGGCTGTGTAGTATTTTGGAATCAATGGCTTCATCTATTAATTGATGTCTGTCTTCAGTGATGTTTCTAGAAGTCTTGTTGAAAAGGAAGGCTGTGCAGTATTTTGAGGCCAGCTCCTGCTGCCTCGCCGACCTGAAGTCACCTTTCCACTCTGGAGCCCGGGTATGCCTGAGCCGTTCCCGCCGTCTGTGTCAGAGGCTGTCACGGGGACCCTGCTGACCAGCAGGTGCTCGGTCCCTTCCTCACAGCTCTGCATCTGCCCACGCCTTTGCCCACCGGTGTGTCTCTTCATCATGAGGCTGGTCCCGTTGCTTTGCCAGTCTCTTCGTCTTAAGGCTCAGTCTTCATGCCAGCCTGTCCCTACAGCACAGTTTCTGCGCTTCTCAGGATCCTATTGAAGCACCATCCCTCTCATCCAAGCTGTCCCCCCCAGAGGCCGCGCGCCCGTGGCAGTCTCCCTGCAGCCATGCCCCCGGCCTTGTGAGCATCTGCACATTCCCCAGGCCCTGGCAGGTGCCTCACACCAGCCTCCCCTGGGAAGTCCCACACCCTCCAGGGCTGGCAGAGCTTTGGGTGAATTCAGTTCACAGGGAGGGCCGAGCCCTCAGCCCTCCGCGCCTCCCTCCTTCCATCTACACCAGGTGGGTTTGGGCCCGGCCTCCATCCATCCACCCCCAGGAATCACCACGAGGCTTCAGGGAGGGTTTCCGCCTGGTGTCCCTCTTCGTAATAAGGAAACTAGGGGCATGTGTAGGATGCTTGCGGACCCTGGAGGAGGCGGCCGGGCCCTGCATGGGACGCCTCTGGCCCAGGTCTGCAGAGCAAGCTGTCAGGTGTCAGTGTGAGCCGTGAGCACTAAGGAAGGTATTTCACTGTAATTGTCTGCAGTTACACTTAGGCACGTGGAGGCTACCATGGCCTTTCCCGACGAAGGCAGTTGGTCAGGGTGCCCCAGCCCCAACCCCAGCCCCAGCCGGCCTGCGCTTGATTTCACCATGGACGTTAATGAGGATAATGACCTGGCCATGTTGCTTGGCTATGCCCAGCTGTCCATGAGTGGAATTCTAAGGGGGAAACAAGCCAGCTAGTTTTAGTGTTCAAGGTATGGTTGAAGGAATATCCAAATGCATTCTGTTTTGTTTCTTAGGGTGCTTTCGGTCGGTGTTCTCTGGTTGAGGGTGGACTCTAGATTTCTGATTGGCTCCTCAGATTGCCGCCTGTTGCCGAAATGCAGTGGATTCTTAGGAGCGGGTGGTGAGCTGCCACCAAGCCGGGCACTGCTGCCAGAGCCTCTCGCTGCCCAGGTGGGCAGTGTGCTCTCCCCCAGGGGCATGACCGCGGGGGTCATGCTACAAGCAGGACTCCAGGCTGAGTGGCAAGTGCACACCTCCTCATCTTAGTGTGGCTGCCGGGGCTCCCCCGCCGGGTGGCCTGTGCGGAGTAGAGCTGTCGGCCTCTGTGTACTTTCTTTTTGCACATGTTGACTGTCTTTCTCTCCTTAGCAGTCTTCCTCATTTCCAATCCACAGAATCTATGGGAAGAACATGACTACAGCCAATATTTATTAAGCCTGGGTTTTTTTGGCCAGCCCTGCCTTTCATGCTTACAGACCTGAACTCAGATCTCTAGGGATAACCTACTTATGAAATTAGGGGTTTTTCGTGTTTATGAAGTGGCTGGATTCAAAAAGCTTGATGATTTTTCTAAGGCTGTGGACTTAGTACCCTGTGAGGGGTCCACTGTGCCACATTCTCCCAACTTAATTCTGAATCCTAAACAGGCACTTCACCCTCCTTCGCCTCTGTTCTCTAGTTCTTTCTAAAATTACCTTGCAGAACAAGCTTTTGAAGAGCTAACAACAATAATAAGTATGTAAACAAGAACCAGACCGCTTTTTAAAGACTGGAGTATGCAGTGACTCCTGCCCCTGGGGAAGGATTGCACCCCCAGACAGCAGAGCTCACGTCACACAGTCCTCCTAAAATTAGAGCAGACTTGGAGAATTTCATCTTTAAAATCCAGCAATCCATCACTGTCCTGAGTCTAAAACAGCAAATCCCATCACGTGTAGCTGAGCATTCTGACACACAAATGTGTGGAGAGACGCAGCCCGCAGTTGGCTACAGGCTACGGATACAGCGACGGCAGACCTGCGGGGCCTGGCCCTCGGGGAGGCCCTGGCAGGGCCCACTGTGCCAGGGCCCACCCTGACTGCTCCACCCATCGGCCACCTCTGCCCAGAGCCCCAGCGGGGTCTGACTCCTGAGATCTTTCTGAGCCATCTCCCTTCATGGATGGATGTGGCCACTTTCTTAGAGAAAATGATCAATAGGCCTGGAGAGGCAACAATGCTGTGCATCATCCCTCAGCTCAGCCCCCAATTCTGGGGACAGAACTTATCCTCCACAGCAGCTCTGTATGCACGCTGCCTATGGCCCTGGTCTTCAGGCTGAGAATAAAACAGGCTCTGATGAGCCTGAGCAAGGATTTCATTACCTGAGCTCTTGCCTCAGTGTTTGTGGAGAGAGGACCAACTGGTGGCCAAAGCCCATGCTGAAGCACTGAGCCCAGGCCCTGTACACAGCCATCAGCTCCATCCCTACCAGCTCCTCTTCCTCCCATAGCCCTGCCAGACCACCTGCAACCAGCACTGCCCACACCTTCCCTCTCCCAGACGTCCCACAGGACAGAGTTTCATAGCAGTGGCTGTTGCAGAAATGCACATCCCTTACTAAACCCCGAGTGTAAGCACACACTGAGCCTCTGCTCCTGATGACTGTTAAAGTCTGGGTGCGTTGCAAAAACATGCCTAGTGTAAGACTGTATCCATTTGTATACCATTTAGAAATTAATATTCTGAGTCATACTTAATTTAACTTGAACCAGCTGTCAGCCTGCACACTTTCTTCTACTTTTGTTATTTCAGTACAGCCTAAAATCATTGTAAACACTTCCCCTCGGACATTTTCACATACAGAACATAATTAATCACCCTGTCTAGCCTCATTTCTCAGTGATCACAGATTTCATTACATTCACATTTAACTTAGTGGAAGAGGATGCTAATTCTTCTAAATCCCATTAGTCCAGAGTAGGAGCACTTGTGTGGGATTATTTCAAGATTTCTCCACCAGTACCAAGGGATTTTGTGGTTAGATGTTCCCCTTTGCTGCTGTCCCCGGGCTGAGGAAGTGGAATGAGCCTACACGGAGGCCAACACACAGCTGTGTCTCACCCTTGTTAAAGATCTGTCGGGAATGCCTGTAGCTTTTGCCATCCAGATGCAAAGCAACAGAATTTGCCTCCTGTGGGTTCCTGCCTGCAGAATGTGCCTGGTTGTGAGTCATACAGGGTGATAGATATGTGTACACACACACACACAAAATGTGGTTATATTGTAAGTATAATTGTTTAATTTTAGAAAGATCTAAATACAAAAGTTTACTGCTATCAGCTTAAAAGGAATCTATGCATCTAAAATATTAATGCTTTGGTTTCTCTTTATGTTGCATAATTTTTTCTCATTAAAAGAATTACTAACAATGGGGTGCCAGTAGTCAAGCCTGTAATCCTAGCTACTCAAGAGGCTGATAACTGAGGATCATGGTTCAGAGCTAGCTTGGACAAGAAAGTTCCTGAGGCTCTTATCTCCAATTAACCACCAAAAAGCCGGTAATGGCGCCGTGGCTTTCGTGGTAGAGGCTAGGCTTGAGCAAACACTCGCGGCGTGCCAAGCCCCTGAGCTCCAGCACCAGGACCGGCACCACACAGAAAGTGTTATTTACTCCTTCCTTTATCCAGTTGCCCTTACAAGGAACACTAGTCTGTTTCCTGGAACAACCAGACCCCAATCACACAAGGGAAGCTTGGTTTCTGAGCCCGGTGCTCCGGCAGTGTCCGGTCAGGAGGGGAGCTGGGGGCAGAGCAGCCGCGGCGTGCTCTGTTGTGTCACCAAATCCAGCTTTGTTTGTTCCATACACACAAAGGCACCAGGGAATCCAGAACAAGGGAGGACTTGGCACCTGAGCCAGCAAAGCTAGGTGTGTGGCAGGCGTGCACCAAGAAGCCATCTCAAGTGCAGGCCCCCCCGTGCTCCCCCACCGTGGGGTCAGGTGAGGGCGAGCAAGGGAGGGCAGGCTGCACGGAAGGGCTGTGCTGCGGGGGATGATGGGCAGGACCCAGTCCAGGCGGCGGCTCAGGTTCTGTGCTGTGCTGATGCTTATGCGGTGAAGAAGCGGCCGCCTGACAGAGGTGAGTGTGCGGGTGACAGAGGAGAGCGTGTGGGTGACAGAGGTGAGTGCGGTGTGCGGGTGACAGTGGAGTGTGCGGGTGACAGAGGTGAGTGTGCGGGTGACATTGCAGAGTGTGTGGGTGACAGAGGTGAGTGTGCAGGTGACAGTGGAGAGTGTGCGGGTGACAGTGGAGTGTGCGGGTGACAGTGGAGAGTGTGCAGGTGACAGTGGAGATTGTGCGGGTGACAGAGGTGAGTGTGCGGGTGACAGTGGAGAGTGTGCGGGTGACAGAGGTGAGTGTGCGGGTGACAGTGGAGAGTGTGCGGGTGACAGTGGAGAGTGTGCGGGTGACAGTGGAGAGTGTGCGGGTGACAGAGGTGAGTGTGTGGGTGACAGTGGAGAGTGTGCGGGTGACAGTGGAGAGTGTGCGGGTGACAGAGGTGAGTGTGCGGGTGACAGTGGAGTGTGCAGGTGACAGTGGAGAGTGTGCAGGTGACAGTGGAGATTGTGCGGGTGACAGAGGTGAGTGTGCAGGTGACAGTGGAGAGTGTGTGGGTGACAGGTGAGTGTGCAGGTGACAGTGGCGAGTGTGCGGGTGACAGTGGACTGTGCGGGTGACAGTGGAGAGTGTGCAGGTGACAGTGGAGATTGTGCGGGTGACAGAGGTGAGTGTGTGGGTGACAGTGGAGAGTGTGCGGGTGAAAGAGGTGAGTGTGCAGGTGACAGTGGAGAGTGTGCAGGTGACAGTGGAGAGTGTGCGGGTGACAGTGGAGAGTGTGCGGGTGACAGAGGAGAGTGTGTGGGTGACAGTGGAGAGTGTGCGGGTGACAGAGGAGAGTGTGCGGGTGACAGTGGAGAGTGTGCGGGTGACAGAGGTGAGTGTGCGGGTGACAGAGGAGAGTGTGCGGGTGACAGTGGAGACTGTGCGGGTGACAGTGGAGAGTGTGCGGGTGACAGAGGAGAGTGTGCGGGTGACAGTGGAGAGTGTGCGGGTGACAGAGGAGAGTGTGCGGGTGACAGTGGAGAGTGTGCGGGTGACAGAGGAGAGTGTGCGGGTGACAGTGGAGAGTGTGCGCGTGACAGAGGAGAGTGTGCAGGTGACAGAGGTGAGTGTGCGGGTGACAGTGGAGAGTGTGCGGGTGACAGTGGAGAGTGTACGGGTGACAGAGGAGAGTGTGCAGGTGACAGAGGTGAGTGTGTGGGTGACAGAGGAGAGTGTGCGGGTGACAGAGGAGAGTGTGCGGGTGACAGAGGAGAGTGTGCGGGTGACAGTGGAGAGTGTGCGGGTGACAGAGGAGAGTGTGCGGGTGACAGAGGAGAGTGTGCGGGTGACAGAGGAGAGTGTGCGGGTGACAGTGGAGAGTGTGCGGGTGACAGAGGAGACTGTGCGGGTGACAGTGGAGAGTGTGCGGGTGACAGAGGAGAGCGTGCGGGTGACAGAGGTGAGTGCGGTGTGCGGGTGACAGTGGAGTGTGCGGGTGACAGAGGTGAGTGTGTGGGTGACATTGCAGAGTGTGTAGGTGACAGAGGTGAGTGTGCAGGTGACAGTGGAGAGTGTGCGGGTGACAGTGGAGAGTGTGCGGGTGACAGTGGAGAGTGTGCGGGTGACAGTGGAGAGCGTGCGGGTGACAGAGGTGAGTGTGTGGGTGACAGTGGAGAGTGTGCGGGTGACAGTGGAGAGTGTGCGGGTGACAGAGGTGAGTGTGCGGTGACAGTGGAGTGTGCAGGTGACAGTGGAGAGTGTGCGGGTGACAGTGGACTGTGCGGGTGACAGTGGAGAGTGTGCAGGTGACAGTGGAGATTGTGCGGGTGACAGAGGTGAGTGTGCGGGTGACAGTGGAGAGTGTGCGGGTGACAGAGGTGAGTGTGCAGGTGACAGTGGAGAGTGTGCAGGTGACAGTGGAGAGTGTGCGGGTGACAGTGGAGAGTGTGCGGGTGACAGAGGTGAGTGTACGGGTGACAGTGTAGAGTGTGCGGGTGACAGTGGAGAGTGTGCGGGTGACAGAGGTGAGTGCGGGTGACAGTGGAGAGTGTGCGGGTGACAGTGGAGAGTGTGCGGGTGACAGAGGTGAGTGTGCGGGTGACAGAGGTGAGTGTGCAGGTGACAGTGGAGAGTGTGCGGGTGACAGAGGTGAGTGTGCAGGTGACAGTGGAGAGTGTGCGGGTGACAGTAGAGAGTGTGCGGGTGACAGAGGTGAGTATGTGGGTGACAGTGGAGTGTGCGGGTAACAGAGGTGAGTGTGCGGGTGACAGTGGAGAGTGTGCAGGTGACAGTGGAGAGTGTGCGGGTGACAGAGGTGAGTGTGCGGGTGACAGAGGTGAGTGTGCAGGTGACAGTGGAGAGTGTGCGGGTGACAGTGGAGAGTGTGCGGGTGACAGAGGTGAGTGTGCAGGTGACAGTGGAGAGTGTGCGGGTGACAGAGGTGAGTGTGCGGGTGACAGAGGTGAGTGTGCAGGTGACAGTGGAGAGTGTGCGGGTGACAGAGGTGAGTGTGCAGGTGACAGTGGAGAGTGTGCAGGTGACAGAGGTGAGTGTGCGGGTGACAGAGGTGAGTGTGCGGGTGACAGTGGAGAGTGTGCGGGTGACAGTGGAGAGTGTGCGGGTGACAGTGGAGAGTGTGCGGGTGACAGACGTGAGTGTGCGGGTGACAGTGGAGAGTGTGCAGGTGACAGTGGAGAGTGTGCAGGTGACAGTGGAGAGTGTGCGGGTGACAGTGGAGAGTGTGCGGGTGACAGAGGAGAGTGTGCGGGTGACAGTGGAGAGTGTGCGGGTGACAGTGGAGAGTGTGCGGGTGACAGGTGAGTGTGCAGGTGACAGTGGAGAGTGTGCGGGTGACAGTGGAGAGTGTGCTGTGTGTGGGTTATAGAGCGAGCATGTGATGTGCAAGTGACAGAGGTGCATGCGGTTTGCAGGTGATAGAGGTGTGTGGTTGACAAGTGTGTGTGGGTGACGGAGGTGCGTGTGGTGTGCGGGTGATGGAGGTGCATGTGGTATGCAGGTGACGGAGGTGTGTGTGGTGTGCGGGTGATGGAGGTGAGTGCGGTGTGCAGGTGACAGGTGTATGCAGGTGACTGGCGAGTGTGTGGTGTGTGCGTGACGGAGGTGTGTGTGGTGTACAGGTGACGGAGGTGTGTGCGGTGTGTGCGTGACGGAGGTACGTGTGGTGTGCAGGTGATAGGTGTATGCAGGTGACGGAGGTGTGTGCGGTGTGTGCGGTGTGTGCATGATGGAGGTGCGTGCGGTGTGCACGTGACAGAGGTGTGTGCGTGACGGAGGTACATGTGGTGTGCGGGTGACAGAGGTGTGTGCAGTGTGTGCGTGATGGAGGTGTGTGTGGTGTGCGGGTGACGGAGGTTTGTGCGGTGTGTGCGGTGTGTGCATGATGGAGGTGCATGCGGTGTGCGGGTGATAGGTGTATGCAGGTGACGGAGGTGTGTGCGGTGTGTGCGTGACGGAGGTGCTTGCGGTGTGCAGGTGACGGAGGTGGGTGCAGTATGCGTGAAGGCTCACAGTTGGTCAGCACAGGCAGGCTTTGGGCCTGCTTCCCAGTGGGAAGTGAAGGTTCTGGACGGGTCAGCAGGCCTCTGTCTGCCCCTGGACGGCGTGCACACTCAGCGTGCTGTGCGCTGACATTGAATGCACCGGGGATTGAAGAGGAAATCCACCACAATTTCTTTTGGGCTCCGAAACCCCAATTTTTCAATGAAAGAAAAGTTGAGAAGGAGGCATCAGACGCCGTCCCTGGGACCGGGCGGTTTGAGCAGCGGCCCTGTCGAGAAATGCCAGCCCTGCCAGGCCGCGCCACTCTGCCAGGCCGCGCCGAGCTGCATGAGCCTGATGTGAACGGCTTGTCTCAGGGACACGGCATGTCCATTTTCTGATTGTCCCCTCAGGAGGGGCCTGCGCCTTTGCCAGGAAATGGCAGGCAAGTGGGATTGTAGGGGCCACGTGCCCAGGGGTGCAGTGCCCAGGAGGGGAACGCAGGAGGGCTGTTAGGAGGAGGAGAGAATGCATGTCTGAAGAAAGCCTGCTGTTTAAAGCCACTCTTGATTGAGTGCTGGGAAGCAAAGGAGCGACTTCGTTGCCTGAGCTGAGTCTAATCTGAGTGATGCGTGTAAACCTTGCCTTGTCTTCCATCCGGATGCATGCGGTGCTCACAGCCCTCCCTGACTCAATCAGCGGGTCAGCTCAGGGAAGGTTTAGAAGACAGGAGCTGAGAAGTAAGGGAGAGGGAGTGTGGTGGGGACAGACAGACAGAGGGAGGCGTCAGAGAGGCTGCGGCGGGCCCTTTTCTCCCCTCGGCCCCTCCAGCATTTGTTCCCCGTTTGACATTGTTGGCCAGGCTAACTGGGGTGAGGTGGGGTCTCCCAGCCATTTCCATCTGCGTTCTGTTAGGTCAGGGATGCTGACCATTCACGTGTGTGTTTCTTCGCTCTGAGAAGTCTCTCCTTAGATCTTTTGCCCATTTATTGATGGTTTTATTGGTTTGTTAGGTTTTGAGCTTCTTGTATGTTTTGTCGGACGTGCTGCTGGTGAAGGATCTTCTCCCAGTCTCCTGCCTGTTCCTCAGTTTGATAGCTTTGTTCTTTGCCGTGCAGGAACTTTATCTGACATAGTCTCATTTGTCAAGTCTCTCCTGACTGCTGGGTCCCTGGGGACAATAGTGGGGAGCTTTAATGACCCTCTGAGGAAGAGATAAGCCGTCCAAACAAATGAACAACAGCCACAAATCGGCAAATCTTACAATTAAATGAGCCATAGACTTGGACATGTACTGACTATTTCACTCAGCAGGAACACAGCACACAATCTTCTCAGCAGTCTGTGGAACTTTCTGCAAAATAGACCACATCCTAGGGCTTAAATTTGAACAAATAACTCCTTGGTAATGGAATTAAAAGAACCTAACAGCAAAAGATACAGCAGAAAATATCTAAACATATGGAGATGTAACAACACATTGTTGACCACAGAAGAAATAAAGAATAAAAAGTTGCATGGGATCATGTCAGTTGGAGAAAAATGAATGTAATTAGAGAGTATCATCTTAAGCTATCAAAGTTCAAAAGGTAACTGTGGTGTTGCTAACACCACAGTTACCATCAGCTTCCAAAGATAAGGTCTCTGCTGGAAAGCGATGGTGTGATCTGATGGAGCTTGGACCTCAGCTGGAATTTCATCCTGGACGTTGAAGTGGAGCTTTTGAGAACTTGGGAACTGCAGTATCTCTGTAGGAACTGAAGTAGGTAATGCATTTTTCAAATACCTGCATTTTTGTCTCTGAAGATAAACAAGAACTCGGGTCTGCTCAGTCTCTGGTTGTGTGTGGAAGGCTTGCTTTTCCCTCCGGTCCTGTCCCGGAGTCACAGCCCGAGCTGAGGACCAGTACAATCAAAGACCTCAGGAGCACTGGCCCCTCCAACTGGCACCCGGGTGTCAGCTGGCAGTCAGCCATGGAGAGCATGTCCAGCGGGGTGGGTGGCCAGCTGTGGACTCTCTTATTACAAGATACCACACTCTCTGGAGCTGGTCCTGTAAACTGACCGCCAAGGGCTGCGCTGGGCTGGACCAAGGCACCAGCTGGTGTTCAGCATGGGAGTGGGTCCGCAGGAGCAGAGAACTTCTCAGAAGGGAAGCGTGAGCCCAAAGGCACTGAATTCAACGAGAAGTCACCACTCACCTTGGGGGGGAGGCGGAAACCAATATGACGTCATTTATGACCTCTAAAGAGCCACAGTCCATGGAGGCAGAGCTAAAGATAAAGAACAAATTTATTTACACCAGAAAGGCAGAACTTGTCCTGGGCTGGGTACCCAGAACCAAGAGCAGCCTCAACCTCCAGACCTCCAAGCCTCCAATGGGAAACCTGACCTTTATTAGCTGGTCTGCAAACCACCCATGAGTCGGTCTGCAAACCTCAGACCTCCAAAGCTCTGAAGCTCCAAGCCTCCAGAGGCCTCCACTGCTCCAGGCCTGCCCTGCCCTGCGCCGGGAGGAGCTCTCCACAGGCCTCTCTAGAGGGAGTCCCACATGACCTCCAGAGGAGGCCCCAGATGACGCCTTAAGGCTTGCCCTGCCCCCCACAGGCCTGTGCTGCTCTACTCTGCTCCAGCAGGCTTTCCCCTCCTGCTCTCCCTCCTCCCTGCCTCCATCTCTCCTCCCCATCTCCCTCTCCTCCCTGTCTCTCTCCCTCCTCCCTGTCTCCCTCCTCCCTGTCTTTCTCCCTCCTCCCTGCCTCCCTCTCTACTTCTTGATTGTTGCTTGGAACACACAGCCTGTAAATAGACTTTGCCCCCCCCCATGGTTTCCAACTGCCATTCATGCTCCTCCCCCAAGCTTTCCCCCGTCCAATCACTGCCAATAGGCCACTCAGCCTGTGGGGCTCCTGGCCCCGCCCCCTCCAGCCTGGATGCCCCACACCCTCCAAGCTGGGGGGTGGGACACGGGGCCGGGCACGGAACCACCCGATTATGGCTCTGCTGGCCATGACACGTGAAGCCCCTGTGGCCAGATGAGTGCACTGGGGACCCCTCCCCTTCCCGATGGGTGCCATGGAGTCAGGAAACGGTTTGCGGCATTCCTGTGGGCAATCACACGCTATCAAAAAGGAAGAAAAGAAAACGGAAACCGTTCCGTGCCCGCTGCGCCCGCTGCACCCGCCCGCACTCCACACCCGCTGCGCCCGCCCGCACTCCAGGTATTGGGCAGAGGAGGTGAGAGGCTGAGCACTGTCGGAGGGCTGTCCTGCTCTTGTCCCAGGACACGGGGCAACAGCTGAGAAGAGTTAGCAGGAAGTGAGCCGTGCTGGAGGAGGGATGGAAGAGGGAGATGTGGAGGAGGAGGGATGGAGGAGGGAGATGTGGAGGAGGAGGGATGGAGGAGGGATGGAGGAGGGATGGAGGAGGGATGGAGGAGGGAGATGTGGAGGAGGAGGGATGGAGGAGGGAGATGTGGAGGAGGAGGGATGGAGGAGGGATGGAGGAGGGAGACGTGGAGGAGGAGGGATGGAGGAGGGATGGAGGAGGGAGACGTGGAGGAGGAGGGATGGAGGAGGGATGGAGGAGGGATGGAGGAGGGATGGAGGAGGAGGGATGGAGGAGGGAGATGTGGATGAGGAGGGATGGAGGAGGGATGGAGGAGGGAGATGTGGAGGAGGAGGGATGGAGGAGGGATGGAGGAGGGATGGAGGAGGGATGGAGGAGGAGGGATGGAGGAGGGAGATGTGGATGAGGAGGGATGGAGGAGGGATGGAGGAGGGATGGAGGAGGGAGATGTGGAGGAGGAGGGATGGAGGAGGGATGGAGGAGGGATGGAGGAGGGATGGAGGAGGAGGGATGGAGGAGGGAGATGTGGATGAGGAGGGATGGAGGAGGGATGGAGGAGGGATGGAGGAGGGAGATGTGGAGGAGGAGGGATGGAGGAGGGATGGAGGAGGGATGGAGGAGGGATGGAGGAGGAAGGATGGAGGAGGGAGATGTGGATGAGGAGGGATGGAGGAGGGATGGAGGAGGGATGGAGGAGGGATGGAGGAGGGAGATGTGGAGGAGGAGGGATGGAGGAGGGATGGAGGAGGGATGGAGGAGGGAGATGTGGAGGAGGAGGGATGGAGGAGGGATGGAGGAGGGAGATGTGGAGGAGGAGGGATGGAGGAGGGAGATGCGCTGGCCCCTCCCTCTGTGAGCACATTGTGGAAGCCCACCCCCACCTCCAGCATGAGAAGCTGCCTGGTGAGACTCCAGTGATGGCTTCGCGGTGACTGAGTTCTTTGTGGACAGCATGGACATTCAAAACAAAAGAAACTGAAACGTACATCGTAATCTGCAGTGGAACAAGTGTATGCTGAGGACCATTAAAAACCTACAACTACAAAATCTAATAAGTCTAAAATGCTGCAGAAGTTGGGGCTGAACTGAACACTTTTTAAAGAAACTACCTAAGTGATGTCTAAACATGGCCGAATGTCCCGTGATCGCTTGTGAGTGTCCATTTCCACATTTATAGGTGTGGCTCTTAATTCATAACACCATCCAAGTGTCTGCCTCATAGTACTATGTTCCAGATAAAATGCTTTGGGTGGCCTATGGCATTGGGACAACCTATTTTGGGGTAACCTGCACATGCAAGATGTAGGTGTATTTAGAAATGATGCAGACGTTTGGAGCATTTGCAGAAGACACATGATGCTAAATCCAACCCTGTCATTCTGTGAACCTGACCTGCGTGCTTCCAATCTAGTGTGACGGGAGCTGGGCACTGCCCGGCCAGTGCAGCCCAGGGCTTCGCTCGGGACCGTGGGGTGGTCGGACCCGGGTCTGTGGCGGCGTGAAGGGAAGGGGGCAGGGATCAGGGCCATGGCCCGTCGGGGTGCCAGGCCTGCCCTGCCAGGCCCACGCCTCCCTCTGCAGTCCTCAGGCTCTCTCCCACTCTGTCCAGTTGAAACACTCTCAGGTTTGTCTAACTTGCTGTGAAGCTTTACTGTTTGCTCGAGTCCCTTGGGCTTCCATTCTCCGGTCGGCGAGAGTCACGGCACGCCGGCAGGACCCCACTCACTTCCGCCTTGGGGGCCTCGGGAGGCCACTGGGCCTGTGGAGCCTCGGGTCTACACGCACCATGACCCGCATTTTAGATGGTCCATTTTGGTGAGAGTTGGCACAATGGCTGTGATGGAAAGGCCCCTGTGTCAGCGGATGGGATGGGAATGGAGGGCAGCCAGCAGGGACGTCTGAGAGGAGTCACCACTGACCCAGAGCAAGGGAGCCCAAGCCGGCGGGAGCCACTGCAGCGCCCGCTGCTCACCAGCTCTTCCCTCTGCTCCAGATCACCCAAGGTTTGCTGGGTGATGGGCTTGGTGGGCCCTGTGCCTCGGTGGCACCTTTGCCCTCCCAAATTGACTCAGGAGCTGCTTTCTTCCTCCAGCAGAGCAGAGTGAAGTCTAACCTGTCCCGCGGACCTCCTGATGCACCAGGCCAGCCTGGCTCGCAGAGCTCAGCAGACGCAGCCCGACTCCCTCCCAGCTGTCCCGAGGAGTCAGGACGACAGGGCTCGGGAGGTCTTAGGTGTGAATTCAAGGCAAAGAGCGTCCAGGAGCCGCTCGGGACATCGCCGCCCCGGTGGCCTGCGTGCTTCCCGAGTGTCCTCGGGCTAACCGTCCAGAAGTGAGCCTGCCCCGGCCGCAGGCCAGTCACTGAAGGCCGAGGCCCTGACCGGGCTCGTCTACACAGCTGGACCTGGGCCCACGGAGCTTCGGGCAGGCAGATCCGAGGCCTGTGTTGCAGTGGGAAAATGAGGTGAGTGTGTGTAATTAAGGTGAGAGAATACATGCAGATGACTTTGAAACCGGAGGAGCAAGACTTTGCACGGTTTTTCAGGGACTCCTTTACCTGTCAACAGTGAGAGCGAGCCAGTGGGAACGGCTCAGAGCCGTGGCCGCGGAGGGGCGTGGCCGGCCTGATGGGGGGAGGCCAAAGAGAATCTGACCTCTCTACAGACCAGGCGAAGCTGAGTGCTGAGAGACCGAGGAGAGCATGGCTTTGGCAACGTGGGGATGGATGCCCGAAACAGCAGGTGTGCGTCAGATTCGCCAGACACACAAAGACAGCTTGTGAACGCCCACACCAGCCCTTCCCGCAGCTCCAGGCGGGGGGTCTCCGGCCCTGGGCCCCACGCTGGAGGAATCTGCCTGAAGTCAATGTTTCTCTCGCCATGAGCTGTGTTTTGCCCTCTGTGGAGCTGGGGAGAGGAGGTGCTGGCTTGGTGTATTCCATGCCCCTTCTCCTTCCTCCCTGCCCGTCCCTCTCGGGCCTGACCCCTGCCGTGGCTCAAACCGTTGTGCGAGTAAGGACGTGGAAAGACGCAGGAGTCGGGTGGGTTTGTGGATCGCGGGGTCTGTAGTCTGCTGCTGGGGGTCTGAGGTCCGTTTCTCCACGGCGGGACAGACGCCTCCGGCTCTACCCTTCACGTGGGGCAGTGATGCATCTAGTCGCCGGCTTTCCTGCCAGCACCGCCTTCAGCTTCTTTCAAGCCTGAGAAACCCTGGAACTGGTTCCACAGGGTCGCACACCCTCCTACGTCTGGAGAAAGGGAGCAACGTCTGCTGCAGTGGCCGGCCGCCTCCCGTCCCCGATGGCCTGTGTCCCGTGCTCTGTGTCACGCGCATTTTAGACCAAGTTAGAAAGCGGTTTGCTGACTGCGCACTCAGGTGGGTGAGGCCGGTCTGTTCCTGTCAGCCTCTCCTCACGGCTGGATTGCTGCCGACCTTCCCAGCGGAGGGACGATTCCAGGGCACCCCCTCCCCCTCTCCCTCATGATCCTGTGGAAGCTTCCGCTGGGCCAGGGGATGCAGGCAAGAAGTGGAACATGGCTGGAGGGTTTGGAGCCAGGACTGAAGCCACGTGAGCTCCAGCCTGAGCATTTTCTGCCCCTGTTAGTTTGCAAGGGGGCCTAAAGGTATGCCCAGGCCGCCGGAACATCGTGTCGTGCTGCCTGTGTAGCTGGAATGGCCGGTAGGTGCCACCAGCCCGATCTTACCTTACCTAGCCCAGAATCACAGTATCTTCGCCTCTTGAATGTCTGAGATGCTTGGCTCTATCAAGGGCATTAAGAACAGAGTGTCTGAGCTGAGCCAAGCTGCATATGCCTGCAGTCCCGGCTACTTGGGAGGCAAGCTCGGGGCCGTTGTTTCTTGTACATCATTATCGATGTCCGGCAGCACCTTGGCTGTCACTGGGCCCTGTTACACAGAGAAGCACAAGGGAGCGGGTCCCAGCACAGGCCGCCGGCACAGAGTGAGGCCTGGAGAGCCAAGGCCACGGTATGGTGTGTGCTTCACGTGGCCGGACACCTGTCTAATACGTAAGGGGCCCCCGGTACACACAGAGGAGCCTGCACACACGTGTGTACATGCACACGTGTGTGCAGTGGCCACATACATGCATATATGTACCTTCACACACATGCATGCATACACATATGCACACTCGCGTACACCCATACACACATCAAAACTGAAAGGCAGACCTGCAGACCCCGCTGCCAGCCACATGCTAATCTGTAACTTCATCACAAAACAAGCGATTCTCCATGTCCACTGCTTAGCTGCCAGGTATTTCACACATCCGTGGGTATGGCAGCACTGAAGAAAAGCCTTTGGGATGTGGGAAACTGCAGACGCGATGGGAAAATCTGGTGCTCGTTGGAAGCTGTTCCGTGAATACGTATTTTTATGCTTGAAGTCCTTCAGAATTCATGATGTAGTGGTGTTTCTTTCACATAATGTACAGATGCTTGCGTTTAAAATTAACCTTGTATTTGTAGACCTGAACCTTTCAAGTGTGAACTCTTGAACTGATGGTCCCAGTTGTACTTGTAGAACTGAAGATGTCAGCCATCCGGGATGCTGCAATTGTGTGACTGCATGTCACTGATGATTGAGTCCCCGCCTGCGTCCTGGGGCATATAAGGAAAAGACAGCCAGACGGAAAGCACAGATTTGCCCCCCCCCCCCCCCCCGTTGTGTTTTAAGGTGAGCCAGCGCCCCCTGGTGGGCGTGGGCAGGCTGACCCTCTCCAGCTCTGGGAAGCAGTGCGGGCTTCCCTCTGTGGGCCGGAGGCATGAGAGATGAGGCCCATGGATTTCTGTTTTCTCTGCCCACTCTGGGATGTCTCCCGCTCTTGGGGAGAGTGTGGAAGTCTGAGGCCACAGTCCCCATGGGGAGGGAGGGGACCTGGGAGAAGGGGCTGCGGCCCTGCTGCGGCCCCTTGGCAGGGCTGGTCACAGCAGATGAGCAGGCAGTCCGTCTGTACTGTGTGCAGGTGGGGCTCGGACAGTGGGGCCGTTACCCCCTACACACACGTGCGCGCACACACACACACACAAACACGCATGGCCACACACGCACACACACACATGGATCTCCTGGACGGTCACTGCCCCCCGCCTGGACGTCCCTGGCCCCAGGAAGACCGGGGCTCCCTTAGGAAGTTCAGACACACTCGTCCGCAGTTGCAAGGACTCGGGAGAGCCAGATGCTCTTTGTGGCTCTCAGCAGGTTTCCATTTTAGTGGCTAAAGCAGAGGTAAAACTGCCTTCCACCCTTCCAGGGGGCTGCGGGAGTCCTGGTGAGCCCAGAGGGGGGCTGTGGGTCTCCCTCTGGGCTTCACCCCAAGACAGCTTCATCCTGCCAACCCGGCACAGGCAACGTGCCCTGCTACCACGACCAGCTTGTGCCTTCAGAGGCAAATGTGTGTGCACATGTGTACATGTGTGCACGTGTGCACGTGTGCATGTGTGTGTACTTTGTGCATGTGTGAGCACATGTGCATTGTGTGTGCATGTGCGTGCACTGTGTGCATGTGTGTGGTGCATGTGTGTGCACATGTGTGTGTGCATGTGTGTGTGCGTGAGCGTGTGGTGCCTGTGTGCACGAGCGTGTGTTCCGTGTGTGCACATGTGTGCAGGTGTGTGTGCGTTGTGTGGTATGTGCACACACGTGTGTGCGTGTGAGGGGGGAAAGTGTGGTGCATGTGTTCAGTGTGTGCATGCCTGTGTGCATGTGTGTGGGCACATGTGCTGTGTATGTGCTGTGTGCATGTGCGTGCATGTGTGTGGTGCATTGTATGTGTGTGCACATGTGTGTGTGCACGCATGTGTGTCTGTGCTGTGGACGGCCACTGTGGGCGAGTCTGTGTCATCTGTGGACAGGCGCCGTGGGTGAGTCTGTGCTGTGGACGGGCGCCGTGGGTGAGTCTGTGCTGTCTGTGGACGGGTGCCGTGGGTGAGTCTGTGCTGTGGACGGGCGCCGTGGGCAAGTCTGTGTTGTGGACGGGCGCCTTGGGCGAGTCTGTGCTGTGGACGGGCGCCATGGGTGAGTCTGTGCTGTGGACGGGCGCCGTGGGTGAGTCTGTGCTGTCTGTGGATGGGCGCCGTGGGTGAGTCTGTGCTGTCTGTGGATGGGTGCCGTGGGTGAGTCTGTGCTGTGGATGGGCGCCGTGGGTGAGTCTGTGCTGTGGACGGGCGCCGTGGGCAAGTCTGTGTTGTGGACGGGCGCCTTGGGCGAGTCTGTGCTGTGGACGGGCGCCGTGGGTGAGTCTGTGCTGTGGACGGGCGCCGTGGGTGAGTCTGTGCTGTCTGTGGATGGGCGCCGTGGGTGAGTCTGTGCTGTCTGTGGACGGGCGCCGTGGGTGAGTCTGTGCTGTCTGTGGACGGGCGCCATGGGTGAGTCTGTGCCATCTGTGGACGGGCGCCGTGGGCGAGTCTGTGCTGTGGACAGGCACTGTGGGTGAGTCTGTGCTGTCTGTGGACGGGTGCCGTGGGTGAGTCTGTGCTGTCTGTGGACAGGCGCCATGGGTGAGTTTGTGCCATCTGTGGACGGGCGCCGTGGGCGAGTCTGTGCTGTGGACAGGCGCTGTGGGTGAGTCTGTGCTGTCTGTGGACGGGTGCCGTGGGTGAGTCTGTGCTGTCTGTGGACGGGTGCCGTGGGTGAGTCTGTGCTGTCTGTGGCCGGGCGCCGTGGGTGAGTCTGTGCTGTCTGTGGACGGGTGCCGTGGGTGAGTCTGTGCCGTCTGTGGACGGGCGCCGTGGGTGATTCTGTGCTATGGACGGGCGCCGTGGGCGAGTCTGTGCTGTGGACGGGCGCCGTGGGTGAGTCTGTGCCATCTGTGGACGGGCGCCGTGGGCGAGTCTGTGCTGTGGACGGGCGCCGTGGGCGAGTCTGTGTCGTCTGTGGACGGGCGCCGTGGGTGAGTCTGTGCTGTCTGTGGATGGGCGCTGTGGGTGAGTCTGTGCTGTCTGTGGATGGGCGCCGTGGGCGAGTCTGTGCTGTCTGTGGATGGGCGCCGTGGGCGAGTCTGTGCTGTGGATGGGCACCGTGGGTGAGTCTGTGCTGTGGATGGGCGCCGTGGGTGAGTCTGTGCTGTGGATGGGCACCGTGGGTGAGTCTGTGCTGTGGATGGGCGCCGTGGGTGAGTCTGTGCTGTGGACGGGCGCCGTGGGTGAGTCTGTGCTGTGGACGGGCACCGTGGGTGAGTCTGTGCCATCTGTGGACGGGCGCCGTGGGCGAGTCTGTGCTGGGGACAGGCGCTGTGGGTGAGTCTGTGCTGTCTGTGGACGTGTGCCGTGGGTGAGTCTGTGCTGTCTGTGGCCGGGCGCCGTGGGTGAGTCTGTGCTGTCTGTGGACGGGTGCCGTGGGTGAGTCTGTGCTGTGGACGGGTGCCGTGGGCGAGTCTGTGCTGTGGACGGGTACCGTGGGTGAGTCTGTGCCATCTGTGGACGGGCGCCGTGGGCGAGTCTGTGCTGTGGACAGGCGCTGTGGGTGAGTCTGTGCTGTCTGTGGATGGGCGCCGTGGGCGAGTCTGTGCTGTCTGTGGATGGGCGCCGTGGGCGAGTCTGTGCTGTGGACGGGTGCCGTGGGTGAGTCTGTGCTGTCTGTGGACGGGCGCCATGGGTGAGTCTGTGCCATCTGTGGACAGGCGCCGTGGGTGAGTCTGTGCTGTGGACGGGCGCCGTGGGCGAGTCTGTGCTGTGGACGGGCGCCGTGGGTGAGTCTGTGCCATCTGTGGACGGGCGCCGTGGGCGAGTCTGTGCTGTGGACGGGCGCCGTGGGCGAGTCTGTGTCGTCTGTGGACGGGCGCCGTGGGTGAGTCTGTGCTGTCTGTGGATGGGCGCTGTGGGTGAGTCTGTGCTGTCTGTGGATGAGCGCCGTGGGTGAGTCTGTGCTGTCTGTGGATGAGCGTCGTGGGTGAGTCTGTGCTGTGGACGGGCGCCGTGGGTGAGTCTGTGTCGTCTGTGGACGGGCGCCGTGGGTGAGTCTGTGCTGTCTGTGGATGGGCGCCGTGGGCGAGTCTGTGCTGTCTGTGGATGGGCGCCGTGGGCGAGTCTGTGCTGTCTGTGGATGGGCGCCGTGGGCGAGTCTGTGCTGTGGATGGGCACCGTGGGTGAGTCTGTGTTGTGGATGGGCGCCGTGGGTGAGTCTGTGCTGTGGATGGGCACCGTGGGTGAGTCTGTGCTGTGGATGGGCGCCGTGGGTAAGTCTGTGCTCTGGACAGGCGCCGTGGGTGAGTCTGTGCTGTGGACGGGCACCGTGGTGAGTCTGTGCCATCTGTGGACGGGCGCCGTGGGCGAGTCTGTGCTGTGGACAGGCGCTGTGGGTGAGTCTGTGCTGTCTGTGGATGGGCGCCGTGGGCGAGTCTGTGCTGTGGATGGGCGCCGTGGGTGAGTCTGTGCTGTGGATGGGCGCCGTGGGCGAGTCTGTGCTGTGGACGGGCGCCTTGGGCGAGTCTGTGCTGTGGACAGGCGCCGTGGGTGAGTCTGTGCTGTGGATGGGCGCCGTGGGTGAGTCTGTGCTGTCTGTGGATGGGCGCCGTGGGCGAGTCTGTGCTGTCTGTGGATGGGCGCTGTGGGTGAGTCTGTGTTTTCTGTGGATGGGCGCCGTGGGTGAGTCTGTGCTGTGGACAGGCGCCATGGGCGAATCTGTGCTGTGGATGGGCGCCGTGGGTGAGTCTGTGCTGTGGACGGGCGCTGTGGACGAATCTGTGCTGTGAACGGGCGCTGTGGGTGAGTCTGTGCTATGGACAGGCGCGATGGGTGAGTCTGGGCGAGTCCCACGGGCACAGAGAGGTAATACAGCCCCGCCTCCTGGCCCCCGTTTCTGGGAGCCTAGTGGTAAGGGCCGGTCCGCTTTTGCTGTTGGCACCACAGGCATGAATCTTGTCAGACAGCGTGGGACCGCCAGCCTGTGGTCGACAAGGAAGTTCCTGCTGCCCCGGCGCTGGCCGAGTGTCCCCAGCTGGCCCCAGGGTCACCTCTGGCCACGGCCGCCACCTGAGACCTTGTCCCAGCACCCTCGCTGGAAGCTGCACAGCCATGTCTGGGTTAGGTATTAAGCAGCTCATAAATAACAGCTTCCACAGGTGATGTTTCTATTTTCAGCACCAAAAATATGTCCTCCCCAGCTCCTCTGGTGATAAATCCGGGACCGGCCTGGATGGCAGGTGGCTGAGAGCGGTGGCGTCCGGCTCCAGCCGGCCATAACCGGCCACCATGCAGCTCTGCTAATGCGGTCAAAGCAGGTCCTGAAGCTGGGCTGAGGCGGGCGGTGGCAGCGCCCAGCCAGCCAGCCAGCCCTGGGAGGGGCAGCGGGCACACTGCCACCTGGGAGGAGACCAGGGTCATGCTGATGGATGGCCTGCGACGGCCTGGACCCAGTGGTGAGCCACCACCTAACTCACTGGGGCTGGGAGGCCAGAAACCACACGTGCAGGCACACAGACAGACGTGTGAGCACACATGTGTGCACGTGCGTGCAAACACACGTGCACACGCACACGCACACGCACACACACATGTGTGCACACACTTGTGCACACACGCACGCGCATACATGTGTGCACACGCACACGCACACACGCACACACTCGTGCACACTCGCGCATACACACACGCACACGCGCACACACGCGCACACACACGCGCACCCTGCACATACATGCACACACGCGCATGCACACGCACGCACACGCACACACACGCGCATACACACACGCACACACATGCACACACACGCACACACACGTGCACCTGCACACACACGCACACACGCACACACACGTGCAGACACACACACGCACACACGCGCACACGCGCATACACACACACGCACACACGCACGCGCACATGTGTGTGCCCACATGCACACGCACACACACTCACGCACACGCACGCACACGTGCATACACACACGCACACACACACGCACGCGCGCACGCGCACACGTGTGCGCCCACACGCACACGCATGCACACGTGCAGACACACACGTGCGCACACGCGTGCAAACACACACATGTGCACGCACATGCTGTACCGCTTGAGCCACAGCGCCACTTCCCACCTCTGGACACTGCTGCAGCCTGCCTGTGTTGCATATTCCCTCCCCACCTTCCATTCCCCACACCTGTTCATTTATAAAAGCTGTTCTACAAACATAGCCACTGCCCATTGTTTACCAGAAAGCTAAAAGGTGAGAAGCCATCTGCCAGCCACTGTTAGAAGTTCCTTTCGCCTCTCTATTGGTGGCTTTTTTCAAGGTCTCCCTGCCAGACAGGTAGAGAGGGATGAGCCGTGTGGGCTCGTGCTTGGAGGGCTTCACCTCCAGGCCCAGCCTGGTCCCCCAGGAGGCTGGCCTCGGAGGACTGGCCTCGGAGGACCGGCTTGGGCGCAGCGCCCCCTAGCAGGCAGGGCTCCCTCTGGGGTTCTCCCTTCACAGACCAGAGCTGAATGTGCTCGGCACAGTGGGGAGTCTGTCTGTCTGTCCCACATCTTAGCTGTGCACTTGAATTTCTTCAGAAAGGAGAAGTCCCCGTGCTGAGCGCATGACCACTGTTTGGCTCACAGACAGCCTCTCAGGCCCTCGGCCTTCTGAGTGCAGGGGCCCCTGCTGGGCCCAGCACGCCGGCCAGCGTGGGCACCAGCGCAGACGATGCTTTTGCAGAACCGCAGGTGGCCCAGACACCGTCGCTGCCCTGTGGGCTCGCCCACAGTGGTTCCAGCTCTGGGCAGCGCCAGGGCAGCGTGCGTCCTAACAATCTTACTCCCGGAAGTTCTGCCTCCAGCAACTCACACGGCTGTCCTGGCCTCTGAGCCCCTCCCTCTGTTGTACTGGTTTGCTTCTTTTCCTCTGGAAATTGTAGTTCTAAAAATGATTTAAAAGAGCCAGGAACCGGTGCTTGCACCTCTAATCCTAGCTACTCAGGAGGCTGAGATCTGAGGATCAGAGTTCAAAGCCAGCCAGGGCAGGAAATTCCCCAGGCTACTCTTATTTCCAATAAACTACTAAAAAAGCTGGGAGTGGCGCTGGGGCTCGAGCGGTAGAGCACTAGCCTTGAGCACAAAGAGGCTCAAGGAGAATGCCCGGGCACTGAGTTCAAGCCCCAAGACGAGAAAAAACGAGATCGCCTCGCATCTCTCACTCAAGGGTGAATGATGTGATTTTTTTCTGGTGTAAACAATCTCAGCAGCCTCTCTGCATTGGGAGCCAGCCTCGTTGCCGCTCTGCCTGGCCCAGTTACTGACCGCTGGGAAGGCTCAGCCGCGGTGCCTGCCACAGCCGCGCTGGGCTCCACCAAGTCGGAGCTCCATCCCTGGAGACATCCATATCCTCAGGATCCCAGGAACCGTGGCGGCGGCCGCACCGTCCTGTGGGCGGGCGGGCGGGGGGCAGTGACCGCTGTCAGGTGACCACTCTCGTTTTGTCTCTGAACTTCTCTGTTCCTGAGGGCTGAGGACAAGGCTCAAGGCGGTAGCACCGACGACTGGAGGTCAGAGACTTACTTCTGTCTTGGATATGTTGAAAAAGTGAGAAGAAGGTGACGTTAACTTTAAAAAGGTTTAGTTAATAGCACACGGTTACTGCTTTAGCTCATACACAGTCACATACAGTTAAACTTGAGGTGGCAGCGCTCGGGACCCTGTGCTGGCTGTGTTCTACCACATGGCCACACCTCTGGACCAGGCCTCTGTCTATTGTGTATTCTTTTTCTTTCTTTTATTTTGTTGTTGTTGTCAGTTGTAGGGCCTGAACTCTGGGCCTGGGCGCTGTCCCTCAGCTCTTCTGCTCCAGGCGAGCGCTCTACCACTTGAGCCACAGCGCCACTTCCTGTTTTCTGGGGATTAGATTCATTGGGGATAAGAGTCTCACAGAGTTTCCTGCCTGGGTTGGCTTTGACCTGTGATCCTCAGATCTCAGCCTCCTGAGTAGCTAGGATGGCAGGCGTGACCGCAGGTGCCCAGCTTCTGGTACCTGTGCTATCCAGCAGCTCAGCTCAGCTCAGACCCCAATTTCAAAGCCTCCTGCTCAGCGCACCCACAGGCCAGCTCACCACAGTCAGGGCAAGTCAACTTCTTCTGGTTTATTTTCACGCTGTGAAAAACAAAAAGCAACTTTAATTCTGACATTTGAGGATTTGGTAAAGCCATGCTTATCTGTCTTTAGCTTTTCCAGCTGCTGTGGCGTTGTCGGTGTTTAGTTTAGCATCATCTTTCTATGCTTTATGACTACACCTTTACCACTTTAACGGCCTTTCAGACTGGTCATGAAGCCTCCTCACCTGCGTGTGAAGGTGGCTCCCGCGGCTCCTTCCTGGCCCTGGGCACTGCTGTCTCTTTTCCCAGCAGTGCTGCAGCCACACAGAGTTCTCAGCGTCTGTGCTTGAGCCCCGTGCAGGGCCAGAGGAGACGTCCCGTCAGGAAGGCCTGCTGGCCCGCAGCCTGTGAGGCAGTGGGTGAGGAGCGTCCTGCAGAGGCTCTGCGTGAGGATCGTCCTGCGGAGGCTCTGCGTGAGGATTGTCCTGTGGAGGCTCTGCATGAGGATCGTCCTGCGGAGGCTCTGCGTGAGGATCACCCTGCGGAGGCTCTGCGTGAGGATCACCCTGTGGAGGCTCTGCATGAGGAGCGTCCTGCGGAGGCTCTGCGTGAGGATCGTCCTGCGGAGGCTCTGCGTGAGGATCGTCCTGCGGAGGCTCTGCGTGAGGATCGTCCTGCGGAGGCTCTGCGTGAGGATCACCCTGCGGAGGCTCTGCGTGAGGATCACCCTGTGGAGGCTCTGCATGAGGAGCGTCCTGCGGAGGCTCTGCGTGAGGATCGTCCTGCGGAGGCTCTGCGTGAGGATCGTCCTGCGGAGGCTCTGCGTGAGGATCGTCCTGCGGAGGCTCTGCGTGAGGATCGTCCTGTGGAGGCTCTGCGTGAGGATCGTCCTGCGGAGGCTCTGCGTGAGGAGCATCGCGTGGAGGCTCTGGGTGAGGATCGCCCTATGGAGGCTCTGCGTGAGGATCGTCCTGCGGAGGCTCTGCATGAGGATCGTCCTGTGGAGGCTCTGCGTGAGGATCGTCCTGCGGAGGCTCTGCATGAGGATCGTCCTGTGGAGGCTCTGCGTGAGGATCGTCCTGCGGAGGCTCTGCATGAGGATCGTCCTGCGGAGGCTCTGCATGAGGATCGTCCTGCGGAGGCTCTGCGTGAGGATCATCCTGCGGAGGCTCTGTGTGAGGATCACCGTGTGGAGGCTCTGCATGAGGATCGTCCTGCGGAGGCTCTGCGTGAGGATCGTCCTGTGGAGGCTCTGCGTGAGGATCATCCTGTGGAGGCTCTGCGTGAGGAGCATCGCGTGGAGGCTCTGTGTGAGGATCGCCCTGTGGAGGCTCTGCGTGAGGAGCATTGTGTGGAGGCTCTGTGTGAGGATCATCCTGCGGAGGCTCTGTGTGAGGATCATCCTGCGGAGGCTCTGCGTGAGGATCGTCCTGTGGAGGCTCTGTGTGAGGAGCATCGCGTGGAGGCTCTGCGTGAGGAGCATCGCGTGGAGGCTCTGCGTGAGGAGCATCGCGTGGAGGCTCTGTGTGAGGATCGTCCTGTGGAGGCTCTGTGTGAGGATCGCCCTGTGGAGGCTCTGTGTGAGGAGCATCGCGTGGAGGCTCTGCGTGAGGATCATCCTGCGGAGGCTCTGCGTGAGGATCGTCCTGTGGAGGCTCTGTGTGAGGATCGCCCTGTGGAGGCTCTGTGTGAGGATCGCCCTGTGGAGGCTCTGTGTGAGGAGCATCGCGTGGAGGCTCTGTGTGAGGATCGCCCTGCGGAGGCTCTGTGTGAGGATCATCCTGCGGAGGCTCTGGGTGAGGATCGCCCTGTGGAGGCTCTGCGTGAGGAGCATCGCGTGGAGGCTCTGGGTGAGGATCGCCCTGCGGAGGCTCTGTGTGAGGATCATCCTGCGGAGGCTCTGGGTGAGGATCGTCCTGTGGAGGCTCTGTGTGAGGAGCATCGCGTGGAGGCTCTGTGTGAGGATCATCCTGCGGAGGCTCTGCGTGAGGATCGTCCTGCGGAGGCTCTGTGTGAGGATCATCCTGCGGAGGCTCTGTGTGAGGATCGCCCTGTGGAGGCTCTGTGTGAGGAGCATCGCGTGGAGGCTCTGTGTGAGGAGCATCGCGTGGAGGCTCTGGGTGAGGATCGCCCTGCGGAGGCTCTGGGTGAGGATCGCCCTGCGGAGGCTCTGTGTGAGGATCGCCCTGTGGAGGCTCTGCGTGAGGAGCATTGTGTGGAGGCTCTGCGTGGCCTTCCCCCCACCCCCTCCCCCATGCCAGGCAAGTGAGCATCAGCAAAGCCTGGGGTGCTGAATGGTCCTTTCATCCCCAGATTGAACAGGTCACATTGCAACCATTCCTGGCATTTACCAAAGAAATAGGTATTTATAATCCGCACACCAATTCTTTAGTCTGAAGAACGTTCACAACAGCCAGCCAGGCCCTCAGTCCATAAAATCCTGCGTGCCGCCTTCCTTCTGTGTGCAGTACTCAGGAATGGCCACTAGGTGGCACTCGAGGCCCGGCTTCCGTACTCGGCTCTCTCAAATCAGACACGCCCTTCGTTAAAAAGCTAAGTGTGGAGCGTTGCCAGAGGCCCATGTAGCACATGCGTGTGCACGCTGGAGCCGACGCATGGTCTCCTATGAACGTTTAGGTTCAGGAAGGAAGCATTCCTTCCGTGCATTTCTTCCCACGAATCCATCAGTAACTTTTCAGCAATTTTCCAAGAAGTCTCCCTGGTCAGAAGGGGTTCCAGATGGTTTCTTACCCGGTCACGTGATGTTAAGCCAGAGGAATGTAACATCACATAGGTCATAGAAGCCTTCCGCAAACCTAGGTGGTGTGGCTCTCTCCATCAAGTTCATGCGTGTAAACAATACCAATTTTTGAGTCATTTAACCCCCCAGAAGTAGCAGTAAGCAGCACCAGTCTGTCCAATCCCACTGTCACTCGAGCATCACAGGCTATCTGGGCCAGCTGCAGGTGCCACACCCGAAGCACACACCTCTGGGTCAGCCTGCCTCCTGGGTCAGATGCAGGCCTTTCTGGAATTCGTTCGTGTTGGTGGTGCTGTGGAGAGACTGCAGGCACCGTATACACTAGGCAAGTGCTATTCCACTGTGCGCAGCCCAGCCCTCCTTCCAGAAATTGTGTTCATCTTGCTGCCTTCGCTGACATAGATGAAGAACCTCTGGCACCATCCGTGTTCTTCTGAGGCTGTACTGACTGGGGCCTGTGACTGGCAAGGAGCAGACGGGTCTCAGGCTGCAGGGTGGTGAGCAGCAGACAGGTCTGAGGGCTGCAGGGTGGTCAGCGGCGGTCATGTCTCTGGCTGCAGGGTGGTGAGCGGCGTTAGGGTCTCAGTCTGCAGGGTGGTGAGCAGCAGACGGGTCTCAGGCTGCAGGGTGGTGAGCAGCAGACGGGTCTCAGGCTGCAGGGTGGTGAGCAGCAGACGGGTCTGAGGGCTGCAGGGTGGTGAGCGGCGTTCGGGTCTCAGGCTGCAGAGTGGTGAGCGGCGGTCGGGTCTCAGGCTGCAGGGTGGTGAGCGGCGGTCGGGTCTCAGGCTGCAGGGTGGTGAGCGGCGGTCAGGTCTGAGGGCTGCAGGGTGGTGAGCGGCGGTCGGGTCTCAGGCTGCAGGGTGGTGAGCGGCGGTCGGGTCTCAGGCTGCAGCGTGGTGAGCGGCGGTCGGGTCTCAGGCTGCAGGGTGGTGAGCGGCGTTAGGGTCTCTGGCTGCAGCGTGGTGAGCAGCGGTCGGGTCTCAGGCTGCAGGGTGGTGAGCGGCGGTCGGGTCTCAGGCTGCAGGGTGGTGAGCGGCGTTAGGGTCTCTGGCTGCAGCGTGGTGAGCAGCGGTCGGGTCTCAGGCTGCAGCGTGGTGAGCGGTGGTCGGGTCTCAGGCTGCAGGGTGGTGAGCGGCGTTAGGGTCTCTGGCTGCAGTGTGGTGAGCAGCGGTCGGGTCTCAGGCTGCAGGGTGGTGAGCGGCGGTCGGGTCTCAGGCTGCAGGGTGGTGAGTGGCGGTCGGGTCTCAGGCTGCAGCGTGGTGAGCGGTGGTCGGGTCTCAGGCTGCAGGGTGGTGAGCGGCGGTCGGGGGTGGACCCGAGAGCCTAGTGCATGCTAGGTTAGTGCTCCAGTGCAGTATTTCCCGAGCCCTGCTGTTGCACAGAGCACAGAACTACAGGGAATGTTTACTTCTCGTGATGCACGCTGCAGACACTGCAATTGTGCACTGTCCCCACAGCCACTGTGTGGGCACAGAGGTCATTGATGCATGTGTCCCTTGGTGCTCATTTGCTCTCCCATGTTTCCTTAACCACTTGAATACTTTTCTGCCCAGACAGACTTCCTTTGACATTGTCATTCAGGGTCCAGTAACTCATCCACGTCCTCCGGGTTGGGTTTTGCCCCAGCAGAGGGGATTGCCAGCTCGCCGTCCACTGGGAGTCTCTCCCTCCGGGCCCTGCAGCCTTTGAGCTGCAGCTGCCCGGAACTGTGCTCCAGTGGCTGTTTTTCTCCGCGCTCTGTCCCACAGCTGTTCTCTGCCAAGGTCTTGCTTTCAATAACCAAAGAGCCATGGGCTGGTTTGTCCTCCCTTCAGGCTATTTTAAAAGTGAAGAGTTGAGTGGGCCTCTTGTGCACATACGTGATCCATTCCAGGATGAAGCAGGCTTTGGAGAACTCTGGGCTCGGCCCTGTCTTCTGTGGCTAATTTAGCAATACAGCCTCCATCTCGTTCTTACAGAGATGTATGTAGCCTCAGGGAGCAGTGGCTGAGTTCATTACAACACGGACGCTTGTAACAATGACGTGAAAAACACATTTGATTGTAGAAACTGGAATGAGGAAATGTTTATAATTTGCGTGTTTAAAGAGCAGTATCCTGCTGGGAAAGAACTGTGGTGTTGGCTTGGATAGAGTGAGTTTGCTATCTGGCCCCAGAGCCCGAAGTTACTGGGCTTCTGGAATTTTCTGGACCCCATTGGCCCTCATCAGGGAACCTAAGGACACAGCTGTTCTCGCTGGACTTCTGGCTACACAGAGCTGGACGTGAGCACTTGAGTGGAGCGTGCTGGGCACCGGGGTGCTTCCTGGGTGGGCTTCCAGTGCCGGGGTGAGCTGCAGCTGCTCCCCAAATCTCCAGTCCTGATCATTCTTCCTGAGGCGCTCAGAGCAGTTCTGTTACCAGAGAAGGAGAGTGGGAAGATCAGCTCTGGGCTAGTCTGAAGTGAGAGTGCCTGCGTGCTGCTCTTAGTGCTCTTAGGGCGGGGGAGTGGTGCTCTACCCCTCGGGCTCTGGCTGGCGACCCGGGAGGAGCCTGCCGGGTTTTCCCCGCAGATGCGTGATGTAGGCATGCGGGAACAAGAAGGGCATCTAGAGGAAGCATCAGCCAGGTGCAGCCATTTAGTGCAACCCCAGCCCAGCCCACCGGCTGCAGTTGTTACGGGAGTAGAAATTATTATCTCCAATTAAACCTAACTTTGTCTTCTTCTTCACTTGGCAAGCCTTCCAGGGCCCAGGTTAGCAGCTGACGGCACACGCAGCCCCCTTTCTCGAGAATCGTGTTTCTTCAGTCAGTGCAGGACAGTCCGATGGTCCAGTGACCACCCATGCGCGTACAGAATCCCTGCAACGCCAGAGACTTCACCCAGCACACTACCCGACACTGCCAACACCAGCGGGGGCAAAAAGCTCCCAATGAAGAGACACACGGCCGGAAGCAGGAACGCCGCGGTCTGCAGACACAGCACCCAATCCTTAGCCACAGTTGCCCCCTGCAGCCCAGGAAGAACCTTCCACAGCATTCCATACCACCGCCCGAGAGCCACACCCTCCACTCACCAATCCCTCCACACACACACCCTCCACTCACCAATCCCTCCACACACACCCTCCACTCACTACTCCCTCCACACACACCCTCCACTCACTACTCCCTACACACACACCCTCCACTCACCAATCCCTCCACACACACCCTCCACTCACTACTCCCTCCACACACACACCCTCCACTCACTACTCCCTCCACACACACCCTCCACTCACCAATCCCTCCACACACACCCTCCACTCACCACTCCCTCCACACACACCCTCCACTCACCACTCCTTCCACACACACCCTCCACTCACTACTCCCTCCACACACACCCTCCACTCACTACTCCCTCCACACACACCCTCCACTCACCAATCCCTCCACACACACCCTCCACTCACTACTCCCTCCACACACACACCCTCCACTCACCAATCCCTCCACACACACCCTCCACTCACTACTCCCTCCACACACACCCTCCACTCACGCTCCCTCCACACACACCCTCCACTCACTACTCCCTCCACACACACACCCTCCACTCACCAATCCCTCCACACACACCCTCCACTCACTACTCCCTCCACACACACCCTCCACTCACCAATCCCTCCACACACACCCTCCACTCACTACTCCCTCCACACACACCCTCCACTCACTACTCCCTCCACACACACACCCTCCACTCACCAATCCCTCCACACACACCCTCCACTCACCACTCCCTCCACACACACCCTCCACTCACTACTCCCTCCACACACACCCTCCACTCACCAATCCCTCCACACACACCCTCCACTCACTACTCCCTCCACACACACCCGCCACTCACCAATCCCTCCACACACACCCTCCACTCACTACTCCCTCCACACACACCCTCCACTCACCAATCCCTCCACACACACCCTCCACTCACTACTCCCTCCACACACACCCTCCACTCACTACTCTCTCCACACACACCCTCCACTCACTACTCCCTCCACACACACCCTCCACTCACCAATCCCTCCACACACACCCTCCACTCACCAATCCCTCCACACACACCCTCCACTCACTACTCCCTCCACACACACCCTCCACTCACTACTCCCTCCACACACACCCTCCACTCACTACTCCCTCCACACACACCCTCCACTCACTACTCCCTCCACACACACCCTCCACTCACTACTCCCTCCACACACACCCTCCACTCACTACTCCCTCCACACACACCCTCCACTCACTACTCCCTCCACACACACCCTCCACTCACCAATCCCTCCACACACACCCTCCACTCACTACTCCCTCCACACACACCCTCCACTCACTACTCCCTCCACACACACACCCTCCACTCACTACTCCCTCCACACACACCCTCCACTCACCAATCCCTCCACACACACACCCTCCACTCACCACTCCCTCCACACACACCCTCCACTCACTACTCCCTCCACACACACACCCTCCACTCACCACTCCCTCCACACACACCCTCCACTCACTACTCCCTCCACACACACCCTCCACTCACCACTCCCTCCACACACACCCTCCACTCACTACTCCCTCCACACACACCCTCCACTCACCACTCCCTCCACACACACCCTCCACTCACTACTCCCTCCACACACACCCTCCACTCACCAATCCCTCCACACACACCCTCCACTCACTACTCCCTCCACACACACCCTCCACTCACCACTCCCTCCACACACACCCTCCACTCACTACTCCCTCCACACACACCCTCCACTCACCAATCCCTCCACACACACCCTCCACTCACTACTCCCTCCACACACACACCCTCCACTCACCAATCCCTCCACACACACCCTCCACTCACCACTCCCTCCACACACACCCTCCACTCACTACTCCCTCCACACACACCCTCCACTCACTACTCCCTCCACACACACCCTCCACTCACTACTCCCTCCACACACACCCTCCACTCACTACTCCCTCCACACACACCCTCCACTCACCAATCCCTCCACACACACCCTCCACTCACTACTCCCTCCACACACACCCTCCACTCACTACTCCCTCCACACACACCCTCCACTCACTACTCCCTCCACACACACACCCTCCACTCACTACTCCCTCCACACACACCCTCCACTCACCAATCCCTCCACACACACACCCTCCACTCACCACTCCCTCCACACACACCCTCCACTCACTACTCCCTCCACACACACACCCTCCACTCACCAATCCCTCCACACACACACCCTCCACTCACTACTCCCTCCACACACACCCTCCACTCACTACTCCCTCCACACACACCCTCCACTCACTACTCCCTCCACACACACCCTCCACTCACTACTCCCTCCACACACACACCCTCCACTCACCAATCCCTCCACACACACCCTCCACTCACTACTCCCTCCACACACACACCCTCCACTCACCAATCCCTCCACACACACCCTCCACTCACTACTCCCTCCACACACACCCTCCACTCACCAATCCCTCCACACACACCCTCCACTCACTACTCCCTCCACACACACCCTCCACTCACTACTCCCTCCACACACACCCTCCACTCACTACTCCCTCCACACACACCCTCCACTCACTACTCCCTCCACACACACACCCTCCACTCACTACTCCCTCCACACACACCCTCCACTCACCAATCCCTCCACACACACACCCTCCACTCACCAAACCCTCCACACACACCCTCCACTCACTACTCCCTCCACACACACACCCTCCACTCACCAATCCCTCCACACACACACCCTCCACTCACTACTCCCTCCACACACACACCCTCCACTCACCAATCCCTCCACACACACCCTCCACTCACTACTCCCTCCACACACACCCTCCACTCACCAATCCCTCCACACACACCCTCCACTCACTACTCCCTCCACACACACCCTCCACTCACTACTCCCTCCACACACACCCTCCACTCACTACTCCCTCCACACACACCCTCCACTCACTACTCCCTCCACACACACACCCTCCACTCACTACTCCCTCCACACACACCCTCCACTCACCAATCCCTCCACACACACACCCTCCACTCACCACTCCCTCCACACACACCCTCCACTCACTACTCCCTCCACACACACACCCTCCACTCACCAATCCCTCCACACACACACCCTCCACTCACTACTCCCTCCACACACACCCTCCACTCACTACTCCCTCCACACACACCCTCCACTCACTACTCCCTCCACACACACCCTCCACTCACTACTCCCCCCACACACACCCTCCACTCACCAATCCCTCCACACACACACCCTCCACTCACCAATCCCTCCACACACACCCTCCACTCACTACTCCCTCCACACACACACCCTCCACTCACTACTCCCTCCACACACACCCTCCACTCACTACTCCCTCCACACACACCCTCCACTCACTACTCCCTCCACACACACCCTCCACTCACCACTCCCTCCACACACACCCTCCACTCACCACTCCCTCCACACACACCCTCCACTCACTACTCCTTCCACACACACCCTCCACTCACCACTCCCTCCACACACACCCTCCACTCACCAATCCCTCCACACACACACCCTCCACTCACTACTCCCTCCACACACACCCTCCACTCACTACTCCCTCCACACACACCCTCCACTCACTACTCCCTCCACACACACCCTCCACTCACTACTCCCTCCACACACACACCCTCCACTCACCAATCCCTCCACACACACCCTCCACTCACTACTCCCTCCACACACACATCCTCCACTCACTACTCCCTCCACACACACCCTCCACTCACTACTCCCTCCACACACACACCCTCCACTCACTACTCCCCTCCACACACACCCTCCACTCACTACTCCCTCCTCACACACACCCTCCACTCACTACTCCCTCCACACACACCCTCCACTCACTACTCCCTCCACACACACCCTCCACTCACCAATCCCTCCACACACACACCCTCCACTCACCAATCCCTCCACACACACCCTCCACTCACTTCTCCCTCCACACACACCCTCCACTCACCAATCCTCCACACACACACCCTCCACTCACTACTCCCTCCACACACACCCTCCACTCACTACTCCCTCCACACACACCCTCCACTCACCAATCCCTCCACACACACCCTCCTCCACTCACCACTCCCTCCACACACACCCTCCACTCACCAATCCCTCCACACACACCCTCCACTCACCAATCCCTCCACACACACCCTCCACTCACTACTCCCTCCACACACACCCTCCACTCACTACTCCCTCCACACACACCCTCCACTCACTACTCCCTCCACACACACCCTCCACTCACCAATCCCTCCACACACACCCTCCACTCACTACTCCCTCCACACACACCCTCCACTCACTACTCCCTCCACACACACCCTCCACTCACCAATCCCTCCACACACACCCTCCACTCACTACTCCCTCCACACACACCCTCCACTCACTACTCCCTCCACACACACCCTCCACTCACCAATCCCTCCACACACACCCTCCACTCACTACTCCCTCCACACACACCCTCCACTCACTACTCCCTCCACACACACCCTCCACTCACTACTCCCTCCACACACACCCTCCACTCACTACTCCCTCCACACACACCCTCCACTCACTACTCCCTCCACACACACCCTCCACTCACTACTCCCTCCACACACCCTCCACTCACCAATCCCTCCACACACACCCTCCACTCACCAATCCCTCCACACACACCCTCCACTCACTACTCCCTCCACACACACCCTCCACTCACTACTCCCTCCACACACACCCTCCACTCACTACTCCCTCCACACACACCCTCCACTCACTACTCCCTCCACACACACCCTCCACTCACTACTCCCTCCACACACACCCTCCACTCACGCTCCCTCCACACACACCCTCCACTCACTACTCCCTCCACACACACCCTCCACTCACTACTCCCTCCACACACACCCTCCACTCACTACTCCCTCCACACACACCCTCCACTCACCAATCCCTCCACACACACCCTCCACTCACTACTCCCTCCACACACACCCTCCACTCACGCTCCCTCCACACACACCCTCCACTCACGCTCCCTCCACACACACCCTCCACTCACTACTCCCTCCACACACACCCACCACTCACTACTCCCTCCACACACACCCTCCACTCACTACTCCCCTCCACACACACCCTCCACTCACTACTCCCTCCACACACACACCCTCCACTCACTACTCCCTCCACACACACCCTCCACTCACCAATCCCTCCACACACACACCCTCCACTCACTACTCCCTCCACACACACCCTCCACTCACCAATCCCTCCACACACACCCTCCACTCACTACTCCCTCCACACACACCCTCCACTCACTACTCCCTCCACACACACCCTCCACTCACTACTCCCTCCACACACACCCTCCACTCACTACTCCCTCCACACACACCCTCCACTCACTACTCCCTCCACACACACCCTCCACTCACTACTCCCTCCACACACACCCTCCACTCACCAATCCCTCCACACACACCCTCCACTCACTACTCCCTCCACACACACCCTCCACTCACGCTCCCTCCACACACACCCTCCACTCACTACTTCCTCCACACACACCCTCCACTCACTACTCCCTCCACACACACCCTCCACTCACTACTCCCTCCACACACACACCCTCCACTCACTACTCCCTCCACACACACACCCTCCACTCACTACTCCCTCCACACACACCCTCCACTCACCAATCCCTCCACACACACACCCTCCACTCACTACTCCCTCCACACACACCCTCCACTCACCAATCCCTCCACACACACCCTCCACTCACTACTCCCTCCACACACACCCTCCACTCACTAATCCCTCCACACACACCCTCCACTCAACACTCCCTCCACACACACCCTCCACTCACTACTCCCTCCACACACACCCTCCACTCACTACTCCCTCCACACACACCCTCCACTCACTACTCCCTCCACACACACACCCTCCACTCACTACTCCCTCCACACACACCCTCCACTCATTACTCCCTCCACACACACCCTCCACTCACTACTCCCTCCACACACACCCTCCACTCACTACTCCCTCCACACACACCCTCCACTCACTACTCCCTCCACACACACCCTCCACTCACTACTCCCTCCACACACACCCTCCACTCACTACTCCCTCCACACACACACCCTCCACTCACTACTCCCTCCACACACACACCCTCCACTCACTACTCCCTCCACACACACCCTCCACTCACTACTCCCTCCACACACACCCTCCACTCACCAATCCCTCCACACACACCCTCCACTCACTACTCCCTCCACACACACCGTCCACTCACCAATCCCTCCACACACACCCTCCATTCACTACTCCCACCACACACACCCTCCACTCACTACTCCCTCCACACACACCCTCCACTCACTACTCCCTCCACACACACCCTCCACTCACTACTCCCTCCACACACACCCTCCACTCACTACTCCCTCCACACACACCCTCCACTCACCAGTCCCTCCACACACACCGTCCACTCACCAATCCCTCCACACACACCCTCCACTCACTACTCCCTCCACACACACACCCTCCACTCACTACTCCCTCCACACACACCCTCCACTCACTACTCCCTCCACACACCATCCACTCACTACTCCCTCCACACACACCCTCCACTCACCAATCCCTCCACACACACCCTCCACTCACGACTCCCTCCAGACACAGGCTCCACTCACTACTCCCTCCACACACACCCTCCACTCACCAGTCCCTCCACACACAACCTCCACTCACCAATCCCTTCACACACACCCTCCACTCACTACTCCCTCCACACACACACCCTCCACTCACTACTCCCTCCACACACACCCTCCACTCACTACTCCCTCCACACACCCTCCACTCACTACTCCCTCCACACACACCCTCCACTCACCAATCCCTCCACACACACCCTCCACTCACGACTCCCTCCAGACACACCCTCCACTCACTACTCCCTCCACACACACCCTCCACTCACTACTCCCTCCACACACACCCTCCACTCACTACTCCCTCCACACACACCCTCCACTCACCAATCCCTCCACACACACCCTCCACTCACTACTCCCTCCACACACACCCTCCACTCACTACTCCCTCCACACACACCCTCCACTCACTACTCCCTCCACACACACCCTCCACTCACGCTCCCTCCACACACACCCTCCACTCACTACTCCCTCCACACACACCCTCCACTCACTACTCCCTCCACACACACCCTCCACTCACCAATCCCTCCACACACACCCTCCACTCACCACTCCCTCCACACAAACCCTCCACTCACCAATCCCTCCACACACACCCTCCACTCACTACTCCCTCCACACACACCCTCCACTCACTACTCCTTCCACACACACCCTCCACTCACTACTCCCTCCACACACACCCTCCACTCAATACTCCCTCCACACACACCCTCCACTCACCAATCCCTCCACACACACCCTCCACTCACTACTCCCTCCACACACACCCTCCACTCACGCTCCCTCCACACACACCCTCCACTCACGCTCCCTCCACACACACCCTCCACTCACTACTCCCTCCACACACACCCTCCACTCACGCTCCCTCCACACACACCCTCCACTCACTACTCCCTCCACACACACCCTCCACTCACTACTCTCTCCACACACACCCTCCACTCACCAATCCCTCCACACACACCCTCCACTCACTACTCCCTCCACACACACCCTCCACTCACTACTCCCTCCACACACACCCTCCACTCACTACTCCCTCCACACACACCCTCCACTCACTACTCCCTCCACACACACCCTCCACTCACGCTCCCTCCACACACACCCTCCACTCACTACTCCCTCCACACACACCCTCCACTCACTACTCCCTCCACACACACCCTCCACTCACTACTCCCTCCACACACACCCTCCACTCACCAATCCCTCCACACACACCCTCCACTCACTACTCCCTCCACACACACCCTCCACTCACCAATCCCTCCACACACACCCTCCACTCACTACTCCCTCCACACACACCCTCCACTCACTACTCCCTCCACACACACCCTCCACTCACCAATCCCTCCACACACACCCTCCACTCACTACTCCCTCCACACACACCCTCCACTCACTACTCCCTCCACACACACCCTCCACTCACTACTCCCTCCACACACACCCTCCACTCACTACTCCCTCCACACACACCCTCCACTCACGCTCCCTCCACACACACCCTCCACTCACTACTCCCTCCACACACACCCTCCACTCACTACTCCCTCCACACACACCCTCCACTCACTACTCCCTCCACACACACCCTCCACTCACCAATCCCTCCACACACACCCTCCACTCACTACTCCCTCCACACACACCCTCCACTCACCAATCCCTCCACACACACCCTCCACTCAGTACTCCCTCCACACACACCCTCCACTCACTACTCCCTCCACACACACCCTCCACTCACTACTCCCTCCACACACACCCTCCACTCACTACTCCCTCCACACACACCCTCCACTCACTACTCCCTCCACACACACCCTCCACTCACTACTCCCTCCACACACACCCTCCACTCACTACTCCCTCCACACACACCCTCCACTCACTACTCCCTCCACACACACCCTCCACTCACTACTCCCTCCACACACACCCTCCACTCACCAGTCCCTCCACACACACCCTCCACTCACCAATCCCTCCACACACACCCTCCACTCACTACTCCCTCCACACACACACCCTCCACTCACTACTCCCTCCACACACACCCTCCACTCACTACTCCCTCCACACACCCTCCACTCACTACTCCCTCCACACACACCCTCCACTCACCAATCCCTCCACACACACCCTCAACTCACGACTCCCTCCAGACACACCCTCCACTCACTACTCCCTCCACACACACCCTCCACTCACCAGTCCCTCCACACACACCCTCCACTCACCAATCCCTCCACACACACCCTCCACTCACGACTCCCTCCAGACACACCCTCCACTCACTACTCCCTCCACACACACCCTCCACTCACTACTCCCTCCACACACACCCTCCACTCACTACTCCCTCCACACACACCCTCCACTCACCAATCCCTCCACACACACCCTCCACTCACTACTCCCTCCACACACACCCTCCACTCACTACTCCCTCCACACACACCCTCCACTCACTACTCCCTCCACACACACCCTCCACTCACGCTCCCTCCACACACACCCTCCACTCACTACTCCCTCCACACACACCCTCCACTCACTACTCCCTCCACACACACCCTCCACTCACCAATCCCTCCACACACACCCTCCACTCACCACTCCCTCCACACACACCCTCCACTCACCAATCCCTCCACACACACCCTCCACTCACTACTCCCTCCACACACACCCTCCACTCACTACTCCTTCCACACACACCCTCCACTCACTACTCCCTCCACACACACCCTCCACTCAATACTCCCTCCACACACACCCTCCACTCACCAATCCCTCCACACACACCCTCCACTCACTACTCCCTCCACACACACCCTCCACTCACTACTCCCTCCACACACACCCTCCACTCACTACTCCCTCCACACACACCCTCCACTCACTACTCCCTCCACACACACCCTCCACTCACGCTCCCTCCACACACACCCTCCACTCACCAATCCCTCCACACACACCCTCCACTCACTACTCCCTCCACACACACCCTCCACTCACTACTCCCTCCACACACACCCTCCACTCAATACTCCCTCCACACACACCCTCCACTCACTACTCCCTCCACACACACCCTCCACTCACGCTCCCTCCACACACACCCTCCACTCACGCTCCCTCCACACACACCCTCCACTCACTACTCCCTCCACACAAACCCTCCACTCACCACTCCCTCCGCACACACCCTCCACTCACTACTCCCTCCACACACACCCTCCACTCACGCTCCCTCCACACACACCCTCCACTCACTACTCCCTCCACACACACCCTCCACTCACTACTCCCTCCACACACACCCTCCACTCACGCTCCCTCCACACACACCCTCCACTCACGCTCCCTCCACACACACCCTCCACTCACTACTCCCTCCACACACACCCACCACTCACTACTCCCTCCACACACACCCTCCACTCACTACTCCCTCCACACACACCCTCCACTCACTACTCCCTCCACACACACACCCTCCACTCACTACTCCCTCCACACACACCCTCCACTCTCCAATCCCTCCACACACACACCCTCCACTCACTACTCCCTCCACACACACCCTCCACTCACCAATCCCTCCACACACACCCTCCACTCACTACTCCCTCCACACACACCCTCCACTCACTACTCCCTCCACACACACCCTCCACTCACTACTCCCTCCACACACACCCTCCACTCACTACTCCCTCCACACACACCCTCCACTCACTACTCCCTCCACACACACCCTCCACTCACTACTCCCTCCACACACACCCTCCACTCACCAATCCCTCCACACACACCCTCCACTCACTACTCCCTCCACACACACCGTCCACTCACGCTCCCTCCACACACACCCTCCACTCACTACTTCCTCCACACACACCGTCCAGTCACTACTCCCTCCACACACACCCTCCACTCACTACTCCCTCCACACACACCCTCCACTCACTACTCCCTCCACACACACACCCTCCACTCACTACTCCCTCCACACACACCCTCCACTCACCAATCCCTCCACAAACACACCCTCCACTCACTACTCCCTCCACACACACCCTCCACTCACCAATCCCTCCACACACACCCTCCACTCACTACTCCCTCCACACACACCCTCCACTCACTACTCCCTCCACACACACCCTCCACTCACTACTCCCTCCACACACACCCTCCACTCACTACTCCCTCCACACACACCCTCCACTCACTACTCCCTCCACACACACCCTCCACTCACTACTCCCTCCACACACACACCCTCCACTCACTACTCCCTCCACACACACCCTCCACTCACTACTCCCTCCACACACACCCTCCACTCACTACTCCCTCCACACACACCCTCCACTCACTACTCCCTCCACACACACCCTCCACTCACTACTCCCTCCACACACACCCTCCACTCACTACTCCCTCCACACACACCCTCCACTCACTACTCCCTCCACACACACCCCCTCCACTCACTACTCCCTCCACACACACACCCTCCACTCACTACTCCCTCCACACACACCCTCCACTCACTACTCCCTCCACACACACCCTCCACTCACCAATCCCTCCACACACACCCTCCACTCACTACTCCCTCCACACACACCCTCCACTCACCAATCCCTCCACACACACCCTCCATTCACGACTCCCTCCAGACACAGGCTCCACTCACTACTCCCTCCACACACACCCTCCACTCACCAGTCCCTCCACACACACCCTCCACTCACCAATCCCTTCACACACACCCTCCACTCACTACTCCCTCCACACACACACCCTCCACTCACTACTCCCTCCACACACACCCTCCACTCACTACTCCCTCCACACACCCTCCACTCACTACTCCCTCCACACACACCCTCCACTCACCAATCCCTCCACACACACCCTCCACTCACGACTCCCTCCAGACACACCCTCCACTCACTACTCCCTCCACACACACCCTCCACTCACTACTCCCTCCACACACACCCTCCACTCACTACTCCCTCCACACACACCCTCCACTCACCAATCCCTCCACACACACCCTCCACTCACTACTCCCTCCACACACACCCTCCACTCACTACTCCCTCCACACACACCCTCCACTCACTACTCCCTCCACACACACCCTCCACTCACGCTCCCTCCACACACACCCTCCACTCACTACTCCCTCCACACACACCCTCCACTCACTACTCCCTCCACACACACCCTCCACTCACCAATCCCTCCACACACACCCTCCACTCACCACTCCCTCCACACACACCCTCCACTCACCAATCCCTCCACACACACCCTCCACTCACTACTCCCTCCACACACACCCTCCACTCACTACTCCTTCCACACACACCCTCCACTCACTACTCCCTCCACACACACCCTCCACTCAATACTCCCTCCACACACACCCTCCACTCACCAATCCCTCCACACACACCCTCCACTCACTACTCCCTCCACACACACCCTCCACTCACGCTCCCTCCACACACACCCTCCACTCACGCTCCCTCCACACACACCCTCCACTCACTACTCCCTCCACACACACCCTCCACTCACGCTCCCTCCACACACACCCTCCACTCACTACTCCCTCCACACACACCCTCCACTCACTACTCCCTCCACACACACCCTCCACTCACCAATCCCTCCACACACACCCTCCACTCACTACTCCCTCCACACACACCCTCCACTCACTACTCCCTCCACACACACCCTCCACTCACTACTCCCTCCACACACACCCTCCACTCACTACTCCCTCCACACACACCCTCCACTCACGCTCCCTCCACACACACCCTCCACTCACTACTCCCTCCACACACACCCTCCACTCACTACTCCCTCCACACACACCCTCCACTCACTACTCCCTCCACACACACCCTCCACTCACCAATCCCTCCACACACACCCTCCACTCACTACTCCCTCCACACACACCCTCCACTCACCAATCCCTCCACACACACCCTCCACTCACTACTCCCTCCACACACACCCTCCACTCACTACTCCCTCCACACACACCCTCCACTCACCAATCCCTCCACACACACCCTCCACTCACTACTCCCTCCACACACACCCTCCACTCACTACTCCCTCCACACACACCCTCCACTCACTACTCCCTCCACACACACCCTCCACTCACTACTCCCTCCACACACACCCTCCACTCACTACTCCCTCCACACACACCCTCCACTCACTACTCCCTCCACACACACCCTCCACTCACTACTCCCTCCACACACACCCTCCACTCACTACTCCCTCCACACACACCCTCCACTCACTACTCCCTCCACACACACCCTCCACTCACCAGTCCCTCCACACACACCCTCCACTCACCAATCCCTCCACACACACCCTCCACTCACTACTCCCTCCACACACACACCCTCCACTCACTACTCCCTCCACACACACCCTCCACTCACTACTCCCTCCACACACCCTCCACTCACTACTCCCTCCACACACACCCTCCACTCACCAATCCCTCCACACACACCCTCAACTCACGACTCCCTCCAGACACACCCTCCACTCACTACTCCCTCCACACACACCCTCCACTCACTACTCCCTCCACACACACCCTCCACTCACTACTCCCTCCACCCACACCCTCCACTCACCAATCCCTCCACACACACCCTCCACTCACTACTCCCTCCACACACACCCTCCACTCACTACTCCCTCCACACACACCCTCCACTCACTACTCCCTCCACACACACCCTCCACTCACGCTCCCTCCACACACACCCTCCACTCACTACTCCCTCCACAAACACCCTCCACTCACTACTCCCTCCACACACACCCTCCACTCACCAATCCCTCCACACACACCCTCCACTCACCACTCCCTCCACACACACCCTCCACTCACCAATCCCTCCACACACACCCTCCACTCACTACTCCCTCCACACACACCCTCCACTCACTACTCCTTCCACACACACCCTCCACTCACTACTCCCTCCACACACACCCTCCACTCACTACTCCCTCCACACACACCCTCCACTCACGCTCCCTCCACACACACCCTCCACTCACCAATCCCTCCACACACACCCTCCACTCACTACTCCCTCCACACACACCCTCCACTCACTACTCCCTCCACACACACCCTCCACTCACTACTCCCTCCACACACACCCTCCACTCACGCTCCCTCCATACACACCCTCCACTCACTACTCCCTCCACACACACCCTCCACTCACTACTCCCTCCACACACACCCTCCACTCACCAATCCCTCCACACACACCCTCCACTCACCACTCCCTCCACACACACCCTCCACTCACCAATCCCTCCACACACACCCTCCACTCACTACTCCCTCCACACACACCCTCCACTCACTACTCCTTCCACACACACCCTCCACTCACTACTCCCTCCACACACACCCTCCACTCAATACTCCCTCCACACACACCCTCCACTCACCAATCCCTCCACACACACCCTCCACTCACTACTCCCTCCACACACACCCTCCACTCACGCTCCCTCCACACACACCCTCCACTCACGCTCCCTCCACACACACCCTCCACTCACTACTCCCTCCACACACACCCTCCACTCACGCTCCCTCCACACACACCCTCCACTCACTACTCCCTCCACACACACCCTCCACTCACTACTCCCTCCACACACACCCTCCACTCACCAATCCCTCCACACACACCCTCCACTCACTACTCCCTCCACACACACCCTCCACTCACTACTCCCTCCACACACACCCTCCACTCACTACTCCCTCCACACACACCCTCCACTCACTACTCCCTCCACACACACCCTCCACTCACGCTCCCTCCACACACACCCTCCACTCACTACTCCCTCCACACACACCCTCCACTCACTACTCCCTCCACACACACCCTCCACTCACTACTCCCTCCACACACACCCTCCACTCACCAATCCCTCCACACACACCCTCCACTCACTACTCCCTCCACACACACCCTCCACTCACCAATCCCTCCACACACACCCTCCACTCACTACTCCCTCCACACACACCCTCCACTCACTACTCCCTCCACACACACCCTCCACTCACCAATCCCTCCACACACACCCTCCACTCACTACTCCCTCCACACACACCCTCCACTCACTACTCCCTCCACACACACCCTCCACTCACTACTCCCTCCACACACACCCTCCACTCACTACTCCCTCCACACACACCCTCCACTCACTACTCCCTCCACACACACCCTCCACTCACTACTCCCTCCACACACACCCTCCACTCACTACTCCCTCCACACACACCCTCCACTCACTACTCCCTCCACACACACCCTCCACTCACTACTCCCTCCACACACACCCTCCACTCACCAGTCCCTCCACACACACCCTCCACTCACCAATCCCTCCACACACACCCTCCACTCACTACTCCCTCCACACACACACCCTCCACTCACTACTCCCTCCACACACACCCTCCACTCACTACTCCCTCCACACACCCTCCACTCACTACTCCCTCCACACACACCCTCCACTCACCAATCCCTCCACACACACCCTCAACTCACGACTCCCTCCAGACACACCCTCCACTCACTACTCCCTCCACACACACCCTCCACTCACTACTCCCTCCACACACACCCTCCACTCACTACTCCCTCCACCCACACCCTCCACTCACCAATCCCTCCACACACACCCTCCACTCACTACTCCCTCCACACACACCCTCCACTCACTACTCCCTCCACACACACCCTCCACTCACTACTCCCTCCACACACACCCTCCACTCACGCTCCCTCCACACACACCCTCCACTCACTACTCCCTCCACAAACACCCTCCACTCACTACTCCCTCCACACACACCCTCCACTCACCAATCCCTCCACACACACCCTCCACTCACCACTCCCTCCACACACACCCTCCACTCACCAATCCCTCCACACACACCCTCCACTCACTACTCCCTCCACACACACCCTCCACTCACTACTCCTTCCACACACACCCTCCACTCACTACTCCCTCCACACACACCCTCCACTCAATACTCCCTCCACACACACCCTCCACTCACCAATCCCTCCACACACACCCTCCACTCACTACTCCCTCCACACACACCCTCCACTCACTACTCCCTCCACACACACCCTCCACTCACTACTCCCTCCACACACACCCTCCACTCACTACTCCCTCCACGCACACCCTCCACTCACGCTCCCTCCACACACACCCTCCACTCACCAATCCCTCCACACACACCCTCCACTCACTACTCCCTCCACACACACCCTCCACTCACTACTCCCTCCACACACACCCTCCACTCAATACTCCCTCCACACACACCCTCCACTCACTACTCCCTCCACACACACCCTCCACTCACGCTCCCTCCACACACACCCTCCACTCACGCTCCCTCCACACACACCCTCCACTCACTACTCCCTCCACACACACCCTCCACTCACCACTCCCTCCACACACACCCTCCACTCACTACTCCCTCCACACACACCCTCCACTCACGCTCCCTCCACACACACCCTCCACTCACTACTCCCTCCACACACACCCTCCACTCACTACTCCCTCCACACACACCCTCCACTCACGCTCCCTCCACACACACCCTCCACTCACCAATCCCTCCACACACACCCTCCACTCACTACTCCCTCCACACACACCCTCCACTCACTACTCCCTCCACACACACCCTCCACTCACTACTCCCTCCACACACACCCTCCACTCACTACTCCCTCCACACACACACCCTCCACTCACTACTCCCTCCACACACACCCTCCACTCACCAATCCCTCCACACACACCCTCCACTCACTACTCCCTCCACACACACCCTCCACTCACTACTCCCTCCACACACACCCTCCACTCACTACTCCCTCCACACACACCCTCCACTCACCAATCCCTCCACACACACCCTCCACTCACTACTCCCTCCACACACACCCTCCACTCACTACTCCCTCCACACACACCCTCCACTCACCAATCCCTCCACACACAACCTCCACTCACCAATCCCTCCACACACACCCTCCACTCACTACTCCCTCCACACACACCCTCCACTCACTACTCCCTCCACACACACCCTCCACTCACCAATCCCTCCACACACACCCTCCACTCACGACTCCCTCCAGACACACCCTCCACTCACTACTCCCTCCACACACACCCTCCACTCACTACTCCCTCCACACACACCCTCCACTCACTACTCCCTCCACACACACCCTCCACTCACCAATCCCTCCACACACACCCTCCACTCACTACTCCCTCCACACACACCCTCCACTCACTACTCCCTCCACACACACCCTCCACTCACTACTCCCTCCACACACACCCTCCACTCACGCTCCCTCCACACACACCCTCCACTCACTACTCCCTCCACACACACCCTCCACTCACTACTCCCTCCACACACACCCTCCACTCACTACTCCCTCCACACACCCTCCACTCACTACTCCCTCCACACACACACCCTCCACTCACTACTCCCTCCACACACACCCTCCACTCACCAATCCCTCCACACATACACCCTCCACTCACTATTCCCTCCACACACACCCTCCACTCACCAATCCCTCCACACACACCCTCCACTCACTACTCCCTCCACACACACCCTCCACTCACTACTCCCTCCACACACACACCCTCCACTCACGCTCCCTCCACACACACCCTCCACTCACTACTCCCTCCACACACACCCTCCACTCACTACTCCCTCCACACACACCCTCCACTCACTACTCCCTCCACACACACCCTCCACTCACTACTCCCTCCACACACACCCTCCACTCACGCTCCGTCCACACACACCCTCCACTCACGCTCCCTCCACACACACCCTCCACTCACTACTCCCTCCACACACACCCTCCACTCACTACTCCCTCCACACACACCCTCCACTCACCACTCCCTCCACACACACCCTCCACTCACTACTCCCTCCACACACCCTCCACTCACCAATCCCTCCACACACACCCTCCACTCACTACTCCCTCCACACACACACCCTCCACTCACTACTCCCTCCACACACACCCTCCACTCACTACTCCCTCCACACACCCTCCACTCACTACTCCCTCCACACACACCCTCCACTCACCAATCCCTCCACACACACCCTCCACTCACTACTCCCTCCACACACACCCTCCACTCACTACTCCCTCCACACACACCCTCCACTCACTACTCCCTCCACACACACCCTCCACTCACGCTCCCTCCACACACACCCTCCACTCACTACTCCCTCCACACACACCCTCCACTCACTACTCCCTCCACACACACCCTCCACTCACTACTCCCTCCACACACCCTCCACTCACTACTCCCTCCACACACACACCCTCCACTCACTACTCCCTCCACACACACCCTCCACTCACCAATCCCTCCACACATACACCCTCCACTCACTATTCCCTCCACACACACCCTCCACTCACCAATCCCTCCACACACACCCTCCACTCACTACTCCCTCCACACACACCCTCCACTCACTACTCCCTCCACACACACACCCTCCACTCACGCTCCCTCCACACACACCCTCCACTCACTACTCCCTCCACACACACCCTCCACTCACTACTCCCTCCACACACACCCTCCACTCACTACTCCCTCCACACACACCCTCCACTCACTACTCCCTCCACACACACCCTCCACTCACGCTCCGTCCACACACACCCTCCACTCACGCTCCCTCCACACACACCCTCCACTCACTACTCCCTGCACACACACCCTCCACTCACTACTCCCTCCACACACACCCTCCACTCACCACTCCCTCCACACACACCCTCCACTCACTACTCCCTCCACACACCCTCCACTCACCAATCCCTCCACACACACCCTCCACTCACTACTCCCTCCACACACACACCCTCCACTCACTACTCCCTCCACACACACCCTCCACTCACTACTCCCTCCACACACCCTCCACTCACTACTCCCTCCACACACACCCTCCACTCACCAATCCCTCCACACACACCCTCCACTCACGACTCCCTCCAGACACACCCTCCACTCACTACTCCCTCCACACACACCCTCCACTCACTACTCCCTCCACACACACCCTCCACTCACTACTCCCTCCACACACACCCTCCACTCACTACTCCCTCCACACACACCCTCCACTCACCAATCCCTCCACACACACCCTCCACTCACCAATCCCTCCACACACACCCTCCACTCACTACTCCCTCCACACACACCCTCCACTCACTACTCCCTCCACACACACCCTCCACTCACGCTCCCTCCACACACACCCTCCACTCACTACTCCCTCCACACACACCCTCCACTCACTACTCCCTCCACACACATCCTCCACTCACCAATCCCTCCACACACACCCTCCACTCACCACTCCCTCCACACACACCCTCCACTCACCAATCCCTCCACACACACCCTCCACTCACTACTCCCTCCACACACACCCTCCACTCACTACTCCTTCCACACACACCCTCCACTCACTACTCCCTCCACACACACCCTCCACTCACTACTCCCTCCACACACACCCTCCACTCACTACTCCCTCCACACACACCCTCCACTCACTACTCCCTCCACACACACCCTCCACTCACGCTCCCTCCACACACACCCTCCACTCACTACTCCCTCCACACACACCCTCCACTCACTACTCCCTCCACACACACCCTCCACTCACAACTCCCTCCACACACACCCTCCACTCACTACTCCCTCCACACACACCCTCCACTCACTACTCCCTCCACACACACCCTCCACTCAATACTCCCTCCACACACACCCTCCACTCACCAATCCCTCCACACACACCCTCCACTCACTACTCCCTCCACACACACCCTCCACTCACGCTCCCTCCACACACACCCTCCACTCACTACTCCCTCCACACACACCCTCCACTCACTACTCCCTCCACACACACCCTCCACTCACGCTCCCTCCACACACACCCTCCACTCACTACTCCCTCCACACACACCCTCCACTCACTACTCCCTCCACACACACCCTCCACTCACCACTCCCTCCACACACACCCTCCACTCACTACTCCTTCCACACACACCCTCCACTCACGACTCCCTCCACACACACCCTCCACTCACCACTCCCTCCACACACACCCTCCACTCACCACTCCCTCCACACACACCCTCCACTCACTACTCCTTCCACACACACCCTCCACTCACCACTCCCTCCACACACACCCTCCACTCACTACTCCCTCCACACACACCCTCCACTCACTACTCCCTCCACACACACCCTCCACTCACCAATCCCTCCACACACACCCTCCACTCACCACTCCCTCCACACACACCCTCCACTCACCAATCCCTCCACACACACCCTCCACTCACTACTCCCTCCACACACACCCTCCACTCACTACTCCTTCCACACTCACCCTCCACTCACTACTCCCTCCACACACACCCTCCACTCAATACTCCCTCCACACACACCCTCCACTCACCAATCCCTCCACACACACCCTCCACTCACTACTCCCTCCACACACACCCTCCACTCACGCTCCCTCCACACACACCCTCCACTCACTACTCCCTCCACACACACCCTCCACTCACGCTCCCTCCACACACACCCTCCACTCACTACTCCTTCCACACACACCCTCCACTCACTACTCCCTCCACACACACCCTCCACTCACTACTCCCTCCACACACACCCTCCACTCACTACTCCCTCCACACACACCCTCCACTCACTACTCCTTCCACACACACCCTCCACTCACTACTCCCTCCACACACACCCTCCACTCACGCTCACTCCACACACACCCTCCACTCACTACTCCCTCCACACACACCCTCCACTCACCAATCCCTCCACACACACCCTCCACTCACTACTCCCTCCACACACACCCTCCACTCACTACTCCCTCCACACACACCCTCCACTCACTACTCCCTCCACACACACCCTCCACTCACTACTCCTTCCACACACACCCTCCACTCACTACTCCCTCCACACACACCCTCCACTCACTACTCCCTCCACACACCCTCCACTCACCACTCCCTCCACACACACCCTCCACTCACGCTCCCTCCACACACACCCTCCACTCACTACTCCCTCCACACACACCCTCCACTCACTACTCCTTCCACACACACCCTCCACTCACTACTCCCTCCACACACACCCTCCACTCACTACTCCCTCCACACACACCCTCCACTCACTACTCCCTCCAGCTGCTTGCCGCTCACCCTATCTGGCTAACACGACCCATTGGGATTGTATTCCTGGCTCAGCTCATTCAGTTTTCTAGTTGATAAAAACTTAATTCATAAGGTTATTATGTAACTCTCTGTTGGTATGCTCTAGGGAATGTTATAAGAAAGCACTGTCACATTACTCTGGTGTGTATATTCGTTTAGCTTTTCTTCAAGAGGCTGAGGTAATCTTCCCAATTAGGCAATCTTTCCCACGAGCTGGGCTGTGGCTGCCTCTGGCTCCACCCAGGTGTCTCTTAGGCCACAGAGCCTCAGGCGGGGGGAGTGGAGAGGAGGGTCAGCAGTCAGAATTCTGTGGCTGAAGACCAAGACGGATGCCAGACTCACGTGCGGAAGCTCTTGCCCTGAAGTTGCTGGTCCTGGGTCTGCAGGTGCTAAAGCGGTCGGATGAGGGCAGAGGATTGGTCCTCAGGATGAAGAAGTGAGGGCAGAGAATTGGTCCTCAGGATGAGGAGATGAGGTCGGATGAGGGCAGAGGATTTGGTCCTCAGGTGGTTATGAGGTTGGATGAGGTCATGAGGATTTGGTCCTCAGGATGATGTGTTGAGGGCAGAGGATTTGGCCCTCAGGATGAGGTCCTCAGGTAGAGGTTATGAGGTCGGATGAGGTCATGAGGATTTGGCCCTCAGGTAGAGGTTATGAGGTTGGATGAGGTCATGAGGATTTGGTCCTCAGGATGAGGTGTTGAAGGCAGAGGATTTGGCCCTTAGGATGAGGTGTTGAGGGCAGAGGATTTGGTCCTCAGGTAGAGGTTATGAGGGCAGAGAATTGGTCCTCAGGATGAGGTGTTGAGATCATGAGGATTTGGCCCTCAGGATGAGGGGATGAGGTCGGATGAGGTCATGAGGATTTGGTCCTCAGGTGGTTATGAGGTCGGATGAGGTCATGAGGATTTGGTCCTCAGGTGGTTATGAGGTTGGATGAGATCATGAGGATTTGGTCCTCAGGTGGTTATGAGGTCGGATGAGGTCATGAGGATTTGGTCCTCAGGTGGTTATGAGGTTGGATGAGGTCATGAGGATTTGGTCCTCAGGTGGTTATGAGGTCGGATGAGGTCATGAGGATTTGGTCCTCAGGTGGTTATGAGGTTGGATGAGATCATGAGGATTTGGTCCTCAGGTGGTTATGAGGTCGGATGAGGTCATGAGGATTTGGTCCTCAGTGGTTATGAGGTTGGATGAGGTCATGAGGATTTGGTCCTCAGGTGGTTATGAGGTTGGATGAGGTCGTGAGGATTTGGTCCTCAGGATGAGGAGATGAGGTCAGATGAGATCATGAGGATTTGGTCCTCAGGTGGTTGTGAGATTGGATGAGATCATGAGGATTTGGTCCTCAGGATGAGGGGATGAGGTCGGATGAGGTCATGAGGATTTGGTCCTCAGGTGGTTATGAGGTCGGATGAGGTCATGAGGATTTGGTCCTCAGGATGAGGTGTTGAGGTCATGAGGATTTGGTCCTCAGGTGGTTATGAGGTCGGATGAGGTCATGAGGATTTGGTCCTCAGGTAGTTATGAGGTCGGATGAGGTCAGCATATTTGGTCCTCTGGCGCAGTGAGCAGTCCGATGAGCTCGTGTGAACATAGTTCTCAGGATTGAATTAGTGAGCTTATGAAAGTGAAACAAGACACCAGAGTCTCCCTCTGCCCTGTGGGAAACCCTGACCAGGAAGGAGCCATGATGCCTTCCCCGGCATCCAGGTGAAGGTGGCCACCTTCCTGGAACCAGTGAGGCGTGTATCCTCTGCTGTCTGCTGTTACAACCTGCGGTCTCCTTGGGAACCCGTGAGCCCAGGAGCATAGAAAATCTCTCTCAGCCCCTGCTCTGGGATTCTCTTTGTCCAAAGTTCATGAAGTATCATTGAATTTAGCAATGAGATCAATAATATCTCATTCTATTTTTTAAAACCTTTACATTCTGTAAACTATGCATAAATGCACAATGATCAAAAATATATTCCTTAGTTGTTTGCCACCTATGTGTCCAGCTGAGGCCAATATCAGGCCAATGGCCAGGATACTGAGGTTCTGACCTCCCAGCCCCCTCCAGCTGCTGATACCACGGCTCTTCTTACATGTTGGTGATATCACTCATTCTGAGTGCTGAGCACCTGGATTGTGCGGTGCAGGCCTCCATTCATTCTGTCTGGCGTGTGTAGCATTGCCACACACAGTTTAGTTTTTATTACTAACAAATTGTATTGCGTTGTGTTGGCACACCACACTTTATTCACTGAGCTGCTGAGCAAAAGAAGTTTGTGTAGTTTGGTTAACACTAATTACTCTGCTTGGAATATGCTTGTGTTGGGTCCTCAGGAGCACAGCTTTCTACTTGGGAATGGAACTTCCAAGAGACACAGGGATAGCCTGGCCATTAGTGGCCACTGTCCATCCATTTCCAAAGTGGCTATCCCAGCCCACACCCCCAGCAGCGACCTTGCAGCTTCCAGCTTCTTGTCATCATCTGCCTTCAACTCTAGCTATTCTCACTGCTATGAAATAATTTCTCCCGGTTGATTCACTTGGCATTTCTCTGTATATGTTAAAATGTTGCATCTTCTTACACGTGTATTGGCCTTCTGGATATCTATCCTCCCCACCTTCGGTGCCCCTCCCCTCATCCTCCTGAGACCTTGCTCCTCCACCTCTGTGACCTTGGCAAAGGCCAGGTGGGCTCCCTGGTTCTGGGTGCTGCTCAGGATGGAAATGGAGGGAAATGGTGGGAAGGTGGGGGATGGACAGAGTGGAGGTGAGCGTAGCTCTCCCCTTCCTCCCTGGGGGATGGACAGAGTGGAGGTGAGCATAGCTCTCTCCCTTCCTCCCTGGACCAGTCAGCCAGGGCTGTTCCACCATGGGACACAGGTCCCTTCTGTGGGCTGGCCAACCATGGTCCAGCTGGCCAGAAGCCGCTGACCTTCCATGCAGAGGCAGCGCTAGAGTGAGCCACACCACCTGCCCACGCCCCACCTGCTTCCTGCGGGGACAGCCCTTCCTCCCACCACGATGCTGGCATGCCAGCTCCACTAGGAAAGGCTCCCAGTGGTTGTGAGGCCAAGACCGAGGCTCCCCAAGCCCACACTCAACCCCTCACCTTCTTGCCTCTGTCTTCATTTGTATATTTAAAGCTGCAAGGGACACTTCCCACTTCACACTTATCCTCACTTTTCTTTTTAACCAAATGAGTGATTGAAGAGGGAAGTAGAGCATGAGTGCTGTTATGGTAGACTGCAGGGAGGTCACTGAGTCCAGAGCTAACCAGCGGGCGCCGCACCCAGACAGTCTAACCAGGGGGCGCCGCACCCAGACAGTCCAACCAGGGGGCGCCGCACCCAGACAGTCCAACCAGGGGGCGCCGCACCCTGAGGGTCCAACCAGGGGGCGCTGTACCCAGACGGTCCAACCAGGGGGCGCTGTACCCAAGCGGTCCAACCAGGGGGCGCTGCACCCAGACAGTCCAACCAGGGGGCGCCGCACCCAGACAGCCCAACCAGGGGGCGCTGTACCCAGAGGGTCCAACCAGGGGGCGCTGTACCCAAGCGGTCCAACCAGGGGGCGCCGCACCCAGACGGTCCAACCAGGGGGCGCTGTACCCAGACAGTCCAACCAGGGGGCGCTGTACCCAGAGGGTCCAACCAGGGGCCGCCGCACCCAGAGGGTCCAACCAGGGGGCGCTGCACCCAGACGGTCCAACCAGGGGGCGCTGCACGCAGATGGTCTAACCCAGGGGGTGCCGCACCCCGGTGGTCCAACCAGGGGGCGCTGCACCCAGGCGGTCCAACCAGGGGGCGCCGCACCCAGATGGTCTAACCCAGGGGGCGCCGCACCCAGACAGTCCAACCAGGGGGCGCTGCACCCAGACAGTCCAACCAGGGAGCGCTGTACCCAGACAGTCCAACCAGGGTGCGCTGCACCCAGACAGTCCAACCAGGGGGCGCCGCACCCAGAGGGTCCAACCAGGGGGCGCCATACCCAGAGGGTCCAACCAGGGGGCGCCATACCCAGACAGTCCAACCAGGGGGCGCCGCACCCAGACGGTCCAACCAGGGGGCGCCTCACCCAGACGGTCCAACCAGGGGGCACCGCACCCAGACGGTCCAACCAGGGGGTGCTGTACCCAGACGGTCCAACCAGGGAGCACTGTACCCAGATGGTCTAACCCAGGGGCGCCGCATCCAGACAGTCCAACCAGGGGCGCCGCACCCAGAGGGTCCAACCAGGGAGCGCTGTACCCAGATGGTCCAACCAGGGGGCACTGCACCCAGACAGTCCAACCAGGGGGCGCCGCACCCAGACAGCCCAACCAGGGGGCGCCGCACCCAGAGGGTCCAACCAGGGGGCGCTGTACCCAAGCGGTCCAACCAGGGGGCGCCGCACCCAGACGGTCCAACCAGGGGGCGCCGCACCCAGACGGTCCAACCAGGGGGCGCTGTACCCAGACGGTCCAACCAGGGGGCGCTGTACCCAAGCGGTCCAACCAGGGGACGCCGCACCCAGACGGTCCAACCAGGGGGCGCTGCACCCAGATGGTCCAACCAGGGGGCGCTGTACCCAGACGGTCCAACCAGGGGGTGCTGTACCCAGAGGGTCCAACCAGGGGGCGCCGCACCCAGACGGTCCAACCAGGGGGCGCCGCACCCAGATGGTCCAACCAGGGGGCGCTGTACCCAGACGGTCCAACCAGGGGGCGCTGTACCCAGAGGGTCCAACCAGGGGGCGCTGTACCCAAGCGGTCCAACCAGGGGACGCCGCACCCAGACGGTCCAACCAGGGGGCGCCGCACCCAGATGGTCCAACCAGGGTGCGCTGTACCCAGACGGTCCAACCAGGGGGCGCTGTACCCAAGCGGTCCAACCAGGGGACGCCGCACCCAGACGGTCCAACCAGGGAGTGCCGCACCCAGACGGTCCAACCAGGGGGCACCGCACCCAGGCGGTCCAACCAGGGGGCGCCGCACCCAGACGGTCTAACCCAGGGGGCGCCGCACCCAGACGGTCTAACCCAGGGGGCGCTTCACCCAGACGGTCTAACCCAGGGGGCACCACTCCCAGATGGTCCAACCCAGGGGGCGCCACACCCAGACGGTCTAACCAGGGGCGCTGCACACCATTCCCATAGACACAGCAGTCCAGGACATGGACAGTTTATTCTGTTTCGTTTTTATAGTTTTTAAGTGGTTGTACAAAGGATTTGCCATCCAACAAATAGGTTTATTAATGTGTCTTTGTTGTTTCATTTTAGAAATGAGGTGACACTCTCTGTGAGGGAATGTGGCCTGCCCATGCGCAGGTGTGAGACCTCAGTCCACATGCTCCAGAGAGCAGAGGCGGGGCTCTCCAGCTTGCGGGCAGTGCCTGGTCCCTGGGTATCATGGTTCTGCTTTTCTGAGGCGCAGAGGCTGATGGGGCCTTCTGAGACCACCCACTCCCGAGGCTTCTGCGGCCCAGGACCTCCAGTGCTGTCCTTTTATCTGATGAGCCAACTGTGAAAAAAAGAGAAAATGACAGCGGTTTATTTTTTCTGTGTATCTAAACTCCTGTCAGAATGCCTAGGCAGTGATTCGTGAGGCCCTGGGGCTGTGCAGCCTCATAAATTCTGAACACAGGCGGGTGGCAGAGGCCAGCGTGAGCACAGCAGGCTCATCGTCCGCATCTGTGCTCGCCTGGCACCGGCATCTGCTACTTGACAGCTTTAATTTATTACTCCTGTTGCGTAACTTTGTTTTGCTGCCTGAGCTACCATTCCCATGACTTTATGTTGAAAAATATTTTTAAGTTTAGGGTTTGTGTTTCGCAATAGTGGAAGGCTGCAGGTGACTCAGCCTGGATCCCAGGCCAGGCTGTGGGTGACGCATCCTGGGTCCCAGGCCGTTTTCAGTCTGGTCACAAGTCAGGAATGACAGAGGATCAATGCTGCGTGGAAGCAAGATGGACCTTAACCTGCTGACACGGGTGACCAGGTTGCAAAGAAGAATTGCCCAGGTCAGCTACACACGCTGCCGCAGACCCGCAGGCCTGCACCTCCTGTTGACTCACACTGCGTTCCTTCTGTGAAGCCCCCATCTCCACAGACTCAAGCGGCCTGGCTTCTCTTAGGCAAGTCTCTATCAGGCCAGGGACTGGGTACATATTTGAGCAAGCTGTGTTCAATAGCTCAGCCACTGGGTGTGACTCTGAGCCTGAGCATTTTCCCCTGTTAGAAACTTTCTATAAGGCAAAGGTGATACCGTTTATCTGAAGGTCTCAGGAAGCCAGATGTATGGACTGAGCCAAGGTGCAGTCTCTTAGGCCTGTTACAGAGCATTATCCACCCACAGCCCTGACTGTGACACAGCCATCCTCTGTCCACAGCCCTGAGTGTGACACAGCGTCACCCGCCCACGGCCCTGTGACACAGCGTCACCCGCCCACGGCCCTGAGTGTGACGCGGCGTCACCCGCCCACGGCCCTGTGACACAGCATCACCCGCCCACGGCCCTGAGTGTGACACAGCGTCACCCGCCCACGGCCCTGAGTGTGACGCAGCGTCACCCGCCCACGGCCCTGAGTGTGACCTCTGCTGTCCTAGTGCAGCAGTACTTTCCAGCACTGTCAGTATTCTCCAGCCAGAGCCTCCTCACCTGCTCAGGCCGTGAACAGGACCATGGAAACGGGGCAGGACCACTGTGTCCTGAGTCCTTGCTCTCGGCCACGGCTGTTGTCTGGTGGCTGGGACCTCTTCAGGCCAGCCCCTTCAGAGCCCTTGTTCATCACCATCGACCGTCCTGTCCCGGTGCTGGGGTGTGGGGTAAGGAGGATGAACAGTAGTGTCCGTGCCTTGAAAACAGACACAGGACCAGCAGATCACGCCTGCTCGCTGAGGATGCGCCGCTGCAGAGACCTGCCCAGGGCCCAGCTTGCAGGGAGAGGGCGAGGTGATGCGGCTGACTCCCAGCCCACCGCCCACCGCCCGCCTCCTCTGGAGTGCAGCCTGGGTCTGAGCTTCACCATCAGCGAGCAGATGATCTGAGAACACAGATCTGCAGAAGCAGCCATGGAGCGGCAGCAAAGAGGGGGACACTGGTGAGCCCCAGAGAGCGGCCAGGCCAGACAGCTATTGAGAGGCGACAGGGACCCTGCAGGACGGTGGAGGAAGACAGTCCTAGAACCAGAGACACCAAGCACTGTGAAGCCAGTCACTGTAGGGGCTAAGCGCTGTGAAGCCAGTCACTCTAGGGGCCGATGGCCTTGACAGGTGAAGGCTAATCTTGAGCTGGACCAGCCTCAAGCTCACGGTGCTGTATGCCAGTTGCCAGGAAGCTACCTGACTTGAGGGACTAGAGCGGGCTTTGGGGCCTGCCTGGCTCTCCACTCAAAGCTTGGGAACTGTAGGTCCCAGCACTGCCGGCTAGAAGAGCTCCCGACCGGCCTGGTTTCTGTCTGAGAAGAGCAGGAGAGCCGGGTCAGCTGGTTGATAAGGAGTGTGGAGAATCCAGAATAGATTGCTACATCTGTTCGCAAGTGACCTTTGGCAAAGCTGCAAGGTCATTTCAGTAGTAGTGTCTTTTCAACTTTCTGAGAATTAGGTTTTCATAAGCCGCAAGAAATGACAACAAATTCACACTTTTTACCATCTCCAAGCATTAATCTATAATGGATTACAGATGAAATGTAAAATCAAAATCTATAATACTTCTAGAATAAAGCATAAAACTAAACACCACATTGCCTTAGTTTTAGAAATGTTTCTAGATATAGTCCCAAAGACCTAATCCTTAAAATAAATATTTGCTATATTTGAGTTTATCTTTTGCAAAAGACACTATAGGCATAGTGTAAATGTAAGCCATGGACCCAGAGAAACTGAATATTTACCGGTGTATGCATATAGTGCTGTGTGCTTTCTTGCACAAGACTTTTTTTTAAACTGAGACAAGGTCTCCCGGCTGGCCTTGAGCTTCCTATGTGGTCTAAGCCGTCCTCAAACTCAAGTCCTCTTGACTCAGCTGAGATTGTGAGTATGCACAACCAACCACACCAGGTTAATTTACTTTATTGTTATTATAGCGGTGATGCACTGAGGGATTACAATGACAGGAGTCAGGTGATGAGTTGGTTTCTGTTCGTACAGTGTCTTCTGTTCCCCATCTCTCCCAGTCCCTCCTGTCTCCACCCACAAGTTGTTTATTTCACTCTCATCAGCGTCCAGTGATCTCCACTGCTGCACTTTTCACCCCTTTCCCTTGAGTTCTGTCCCCTCCACTCACCCTCCAGAAAATACACACTTGAATATACCATGCATAAAGAAAAGAAGACAGAATCGTTGAAAACCAAACACTAGGAAAAAAAGAAAAAATTCAAAAATTAAAATTAAAAGGTAAGGGCTGGGAAGGTGGCTCAGTGGTAGAGCGCTTGCCTTGCATGCCTCAGGCCCTGGGTTCGATTCCTCAGCACCACATAAGCAAAAAGAAAAAAGCCGGAAGTGGCGCTGTGGCTCAAGTGGTAGAGCGCTAGCCTTGAGCTGAAGAGCTGAGGGACAGCGCCCAGGCCCAGAGTTCAGGCCCCACGACCGGACCCAAAAAAATTAAATAAATTAAATTAAAAGGTAAGCCTCTCGTTTCCTTATCTTGGAGTTTGCTTCAGTGTGCATGCTATTTATAGACAGATGAAGAGGCACCAAGGCATTGTTGCTGTGTGTCTCTCTCCTAAGAGAACCCTCTTGGGTTCTCACTGTGTGTGTCACTAGAATCCTGTATAGTTTATCACAGCCTAGCGTATTTTACATCTAATATCCACATATCAGAAAGAACACGCACCGTTTGTCTCTCTGAGCTTGGCTTGTCTCATTTAACATAATTTGTTCTAGTTCCATCCATTGCCTAGCAAATGACATTACTTCATTCTTTCTGATTGCTGTGTAAAATTCCACTGTGCATAGGTACCATATTTTCTGGATCTACCCATCTGTTGTGTGGCATCTGGGCTATTTCCATATCTTAGCTGTTGTGAACAGTGCAGCAATGAACATGGATGTGCCGGTGTCTTTATCATATCCTGGCTCATGATGTTCAGGGTAGATGCCCAGCAGTGGCGTGGCTGAGTCATAAGGAAGGTCTATGTTTAGATTTTTGGGGAACCTCCACACTGCTGTCCAGCATGGTTGTGCTAGTTTATGTTCCCACCAGCAGTGCAGTAGGGCTCCCTTTCCCACATCCTCTCCCAGTATTTGTTGTTTTAAGTTACAAGGTTGGCCAATCTAACTGGGATGAGATGGAATTTCAGAGTTGTTTTGATTTGCACCAGACTTTACTTACTGGAATTCATTTAAAGAAATTCCCACATACCTAAAAAGGTTGAGATTACACGTGTCAATCTATTTTGGAAAAAAATATTTGAAGTTTATATTGATATACACTTCGTATACCATGGATGTGAGTCTTTCCACTGTAATCTGTTATGCAACTGTGCAGAGCTTTAGGCCATTGAGAGAAACGTCGTGGCCATTAGCAGACCTCATGGGCCCTCAGCCCCATGGCCATCATGGCCTTTGCTCTGCCGGCTTTGCAGATTCAGCACATTTCGCATGAAAAGAATAACACCATCTGTGGTCCTTCAAGTCTTCCAAAACTCTGCCTTTGCCATAAGCATGTAGCTAAACTGGATTTATGGAACATTTTAAATATTTTAAAGAAAAGTTTTGTATTTCTTATTAAGAAAAAGATAATATGAATATACAACTGGAAAAAATTAGCCCATAATCAAATCCCTTGTTTAAAAACTCTCAGCTGTTGGAAGTAAAAGTGCCCTGTCTAAAAGGAAAACTAAAATTAGAATGAAGCAACACTAATTTACAATGGAAAAAGGCAAGTGATTGATTAGTGAAACCAGTTCCTGAACATGCAGAAAAGGGTGTACATTTTGTTCACAAGCTCTCCGAAGGAGACATGTGCTACTGTTACCAAGTGTGTCTGAGAAGTTGAAGTTATCTTTTTAGGAGACGAATTGAAAATACTACTCAGACCCACATGTGGCACATGACGGTTTGGAGGGAGGGAGGACAAACATGGACATCTTACCCTCAAGCCTCTTCTCTTCCCGCATTTTCCTTATACCCGTCCCTGCCAACGCCAGTGGGATTAGGAGCTGGTCCTCGGCCGCTGTATATGTCTGTGCATGGAGCCTGAATACCTAGGAGTGATGCCCAGGCCCCGTCAGAGTTTGTGCAGCATCTTGGATCACTCTGGAATCAGAGACGAGCCCGTCAGTGGACTGACCTTCAGACCTCTCCTTATGGAAACATGGGCAGCAATTCAAAACGTTCCATCTTGTTAGAATGGTTAGTTGATGTGGCCAAATGCTCCGTCTGGAGTCTTGGCTTTCTGGGAATTCTGTCAGTAGCACTTGAAGTACTTCCACAGAACTTTGTTTTTTCTCTCTTTGAGATAATGACAGTTTAAGAAAGGAGATTTAAAGTAATTTACCTGCAGCCTGTGTGAGAACTCTTAAGCACTTCTGGCTTCTGTCCGCAGCTAGTGTTCCGATGAGCCATAAATCTCGGTCGGTTCTCTCCTGTTGCAGAGAGAAGCGAAGCAACTCCAACCTTCTCGTTGGCTTTCAATGGAAAAGTGGTCTTTGTGTCTGGACCCCGACCAAGTGCTAGGGCCCCATCCCTGCGTTCATGCTGCCTGCCAACTCTGCCAGGGCTGAGCCACTGGGGCAGGGCGCAGGACTGGAGATTTCCATACTTTGCTCCCATCCCTTGCTCCCAAAGGGACACGGGGTCAGGAGAGAGGGCCCTCTCTGTACCTTTATGGCGTTGGGCTCCTAGATGTTCTATATTGACCCAGAAATGCCTCACTCTCGTATTTAGGTCATATCTTGATTATTTGAAGGCCCACAGACCTCAATTCAGACATGCTTGAGTTCCTGTGAGTTTCCTTCCACTGTGTGCTGTGCTTGATGAAGCTACCCAGTAGACAAGCATCTCCTTGTAATTTAATTTGCATTTCCTTCATAGCTAATGGTGTGGAATACATTTAATGTGTATGATTTTCCATCTATATATTTTCTGTGGCATTGTGTCTGTTCAATTTTTTAGCTGTCTTCGTTTCATTTGTTTTATTATTTGATTTTGAGTGCCCTTTTATAGTTGAAGTGTAAGCCTTTTGCCAGATAGATGATTTATAAGTTTTCTCCTAGACCCTGGTTAGTATTTTTTATTCTGTTCTTTAGGAGTTGTGTCTCCAACTAGCATATGTTCTTCATCTTCAGTATGAATTGTGCTTTTGCCTTCAAGTTTAAATATCTTGGCCTAACTCACATTCACAAAAATTTTCCTGATGATTTCTAACAGCATTTTTAGTTTTCGGTTTGTTTATTTTTATTTTGTTATATCTGCAATCTGTTTTTAAGTCAGGAATCACTAATGGCACAAGAGCTTCGCTGACCATTTCATTCAGGAGTGCAGTTTTGAGCAACTTCCTCCCTCCAGTGCATCCTGCCCCTTCTGTCCCACACCGTGTTTGGTGGTTTTATTATGCCATCCTCATGTGCATGTTTGTAATATACTGCAGACTTGTTCAAATCTCAGTATCCTGTTGTTTTTCTACAATTTAGATAGATTATAAAATATGGACAAGAATTAATTTGTTGCATACATTATCTAATTGTTCCAGTGCCACTTGTTATAAGAGTAGCAAATGAAATCTCTTTGTATCTCTGTTGAGAAAATGGCGGCACAGGTGGGTGCCGCCGCGGGAGTGCGTTGGGCACCAGCCCTGTGCCCCTCTGTGTCACCTGCACACCGCCGCCATACCGGACCATTATGTGGGCTCTGAAATGAAGTGGCGTGTCTCTCCCGACTTGGTTGTTCCTTGGAGTAGCTTTCATAATCTAGGTCTTCCGAATTCGAAGGGAAGTTTCCTACCCACTTCTCAAGTTCCGCGCTGCTCACACTGCCAGCGCCACAGCCTCCGGGATCCTGGATGCAGTGGTATTGGCTGCACGGGATACTTCGGGTGGAGCTGGCACACTTAACGTGTTCAGTCTTCAGCATTGTGGACAGCACATGACCTTCTGGTTATTAGAACTTTAATTTCTGTCAAAATACTTTATAGATACATGTGTTAACAGACCTATAGCCATTCTACATTAAGTGTGACTTCTGACTGTTATTGCCAGTGTTAGCATAAGTTCCATATGTTTGTCAGCTTTCATAATCACTTACCATGATGGCAATAATTCGGTGATTTACATAGGGGTTTCTCCATAAATAATTGATCCATTTGAAAATATAACCAATTCTATCCTTCATTTCTAGTGTAAATGTTCACCTTTCCCCCACCCACTGTGCACTAAGGCTAGCTAGGATAAAAAAGAAGATTCATGACACAGATCTGAATCTAGTGCACAATATCCTTTACCAAGTTGAGAAGGTCTGTTTTATTCCTGATTTGGATTAAGAATATATTACATACTTTAATAGACTTTCTCTGCATTGAGGTGTGTGTGTGTGTGTGTATGTGCGTGCACGTGCACGCATGCAAATGTGTGCTGATACTAGGGCTTGAACCAGGGCCTTGTGTTCTTGCTTAGCTTTTTTTGCTCAAGGCTGGTGCTCTACCACTCAAGCTACCTTTCACTTCCAGCTTTTTGTATTGGAGGTAAGAAATCCTGTGGACCCTCTGCCATTACTGGCTTCTCATTGAGACCCTCAGATCTCAGCCTCTTGAGTAGTTAGGATTACAGGTGTGAGCCATCAATTTTCTAAATTTAATTAGTAAAGTAACTGATCCCGGTAAAGCAATCTTAGCCTCTTGGAACAAATTCAGTCTTATTATAATTAGTCTCTGGTATCCTTTAAGAACTCTGAGGAATCTCTCTTAAGATCCACTTGTACTTTACCAGTGGTTGTGGCTCTGTTGGTTCTGTTACAATTTTGGTGCCTATTTTTTAGGATGGGGTTGAGAAGGGCATTTGTTCCAGAGGCTCTCAGGGTGCTTGTATAAAGCTACTTCACCTCTGTACACTGGGTTGGGTTCAACAGTGATGCCACATGGGCCTGAAATCTTCTTTTCAGGGATGTTTCCAAGTTCACATTTCACTTCCTTCACAGATTGTCTCTGTGTTCCCAAGTGCATGTCTGTGTTCCTGCTCTCTGAGGGATTTCTTTTTGCCAAAGTTATAGAAGGAAGTTATTGGCCTAACATGCTTTTATCTAACGGCACTGCCTGTCAGGAATCCAGCAAACTCTGATATGTGGTACTCTCGTTCCATTCAGAGTATTTCCTGATGAAGTAGTGTGACTTACCCTTTGATGCATAGGTTGTTTAAAGGAATGCTAACTCTCCATGTTGGTAACTGTGTGTATGCATGTGTGTGCATGTATTGAGCTGTTGCTGATTGGCATATTCTATAGAAATCCTACTTGCTCAAGTTTATTAATAGGTTGTTCAGGTCTCTTTTATCTTTATTGATTTCCTCTTTGTAAGTTCTGTCATTTAGAGAAAACCATTGAAATTTTTAACAAACTGTGGCTCAATTTTCAAGACTGTGGCCTACTTCTATTTCTATCAGTTTCTCTTCATAAGCCTCAAAGCTCCGTTATTAAGCTCCTAAACATTTAGGACTTTTGTGTTGCCTAGTTGAATTGGAAGTGTTAGCATTACGCCACTCATCATTGGTCATATTCCCTGCCCTGAAGTGTCCCTGTGAATAACATTAATATAGATTTCCAGTCTTTTGATTAATGTTACCATAACTGATACTGGTTTTATCTTACTGCACTCACAGTATTTGTCATTTTACTTTAATGTGCTTCTTTTTTTTCCCATGGGGCAAATTGTCTATCACGGTCTGTAACATTAATGAGTTCTATGAGCTTTCGATACAGTTACTTCTTCCACATTGGGTGGTATGTACATTTCTTTTGTTTTGCATAGCATCAGCTGTTCCCTCTTTCCCACTCGTTCCCTCCCTCCCATCACTGCCATTGAGTTGCTTAGTTCATTTTGGTCAGTGTCTAGTGCAGCTGATGGGTCCTGCTGTTGTATGTTTAATGTGCTTCTTGTAGGCAGCACATAGCGTTTGAAAATGTATATGACCTTGTTTTTCCTTAAAAATACTTTAAATCTTTCTTTAATCACCTGTTGTTGCACAGGGGGTTTATGAGAGTACGGTGCGTGTTTATTAACGTCAACCCTGTTCATGGCCCCTTGTGCCATGGTCTAGTTTTGATTTCTGACCCTTTATGTTTACTTTGAAGGTTGTGTTCACATTTACTGTCACTTACTGTTATTCCTCTGAATTGTTGGCAGTTCACTTTTCCTTTCAAGGTCTTTGATGCATTATTTTATGGCTCTTTGGATTCGTGTTTCATGTCTCTGTCTTATGGTAGCTATGTTTGCTTGAGCAAGCACCACTTCAAAGTTAAGAATTTTAGAACATTTTATCCTATTTTCTTCTTTCCTTCTGTACAGTTGTCACATGTTTGTACTTGAAATACCTGGTAAAACCACAATTAATTCTTATTTTTGGTTTAAATACTTTTGTAGTCCTTGAAGCATTATTGTGTCTTACTCCGGTATGCAGCTACTCAGGGAGGGTTTGATCCTCCAGGTCTGGCTTCACCCTTTGAGGTTGGTCCAGAGGAGCTCACTTCCTCATTCCACAGGGGAAACGTCTTTAGCCTCCGTGGTGGACTGAGCAAAGCAGAGGACCCAAGCCAATAAGAGCCTCTGCATAGGGGGCCATTGGCTGTTCCCAGGTGCGCGTGTGACTGAAGCCAAGCCTTCTCAGTGGTATTCCCTGCTCCGCCACAGACTGACTGAGTGCTCGGCCCTCGGTGACCCACAGCCAGGCGTAAGCCTACTGTGCTTCAGCTTTAGAGAGGCTTTGTCTTATGATAGGACTTTCCCAAGCAAGGCTGAGAAGGAAATGGAGCATGAAAGCAGAGGCCCAGAAGGTGCCAGGGGCAGAGAAAGGGCAACCCCAGAGGCAGGGCCAGGGCCCAAGGGCCTTCCAAGGGCAGCCAGCTGGGAAAGGTCAGAGCTTATGACCCCACCAGTGTCTGCAACTAGCTGGACATGAGAGTTGCATCCTGATGATCACACTTCCCATTCAGAGAGCTGTGCACACCCAGGAATAACCGTGGACATGTTCCTAGTCCTGGGACAGTAGCAGGACAATCAGATTTACTCTAAAACACACGTGGACCTACATATCTGCATTGGTGCTGGGAAAGTGGATTGTAGCTTACAACACACATCCTGATTCTGAGCCTTCTGAGTCTGAGTGCCAAGGAAATGTCTAAAGGTCCCAGCTGGCATCTGTCTCAGGCTGGGACCAGGGGACTGCCCCTGTGCTTTGGTCCAGAGATAGCGGAGTTTTGACTTGGCATACCACCTCGGCCTACTTGTGAACCTTTCTCTCTCCTGAGAACATGGGTATTGGGGAAATCCACCAATCCGGCCCAGCACCAGCCTGGCTCCTCCTGCACTCCTCTTCAAGACCACCCCTGAGTCAGCGGCATCTGGCTGGGGTCTCATACTGCCTGTCCCGGCTGCTCACGCCCCAAGCCACGGCTCTGTCACACAGACCTCAGGGAGCCCCCGATCCCTCCCTGTGTGAGCCGCGAGCAGGGATCTCTGGGAAAGGCCGATGCTGCAATCCAGGATGAAGAGCGGGCAGTCGAGATCTGCTCTCAGTGGCTGTGTTGGAAATAAGGGTGAGGAAATGCCTGAGGGTTTGGGAAATTGTAATAAGAGCACCTGAGGAAAAGAGTTGCTTTGGGTTCTAACACAAACTAAAGGACACATGGTAAAAGAAGCTTTTCATGAAATGATTTTTACTGTTTCTGGAAAAATTGGCTCTTCGGCCTCACAGACCAGAATGACTTTGTAAAAATAGAAGTGTCCATATGGTTTCAGAAGCACGAGCAGAGCAGAAGCCCAAAACATTAAGTTGCTGAAGGCAGGGCAAAACTACATCTTTCTCCCTGGAAAAGGCTCAAGACGGGAATGAGGGAATTGGACACGTCACTTTAGATTATGCGAAGGCCACGCTGCCATTGGGCTCTGGCCTTCCTTGGAGCAGGACATGCTGTCCCAAACCTCCAGAAAATTCAGCTGTCAGCCAGGCATGGAGCTCAGATGACACAGAATGGTGCAGGAAACGCACGTTTACCACGGGGAGAGCTGGCTTCCAAACCCTTGTTTAAGGCCACACACTTTTTAAAATGCTCGATGTTCTTGTGCCTTCAAATGTGTCCGCATGGCCCTTTGATGTTGGGAGTGAAGAGCCAACTTGTCATTGCAGGCCCCAGAGCCCTAAGTGTGACCTGTGACAGTAAGGACACTGTCTGCCTTGGGGGCATCAAAATCACTGGTAATTTACTCAGCTAATGATTTGCTTTTTCCATGCCTTTAAATCAGAATTCTCTTGAAAACTGCATTTGTAAACATGTCCCTAAAGTTAGCTACTCGTCTATATTAAGGCCAAGCAACCTGGCAGTTGATGGAAAGTCTGCAATTTATTAATTGTTTAGTGGAAAGGAGGAGCAGCAAGGTTTGTGCTTCAGTAATCATGCTGAATTCAGGAAGTGCTCACTGCCTGTAACTGGTCACTTCATTGAAAGGAAGGCTCTGATGGCCTTGCTGGGCACCTAGGGCATGCCCTCTACCTACATCTTAAACATCTGTCAAACAAAACGTGTATAATCACGGGGTTCACTCCTGATGTGCACCAGACACAGCCCCGAGGGTCTTTCTCTCGAGTAGCTCACATTCTACAGTCTCCTGATGAGGATAACAATACGATTTTTCTCTTGAGGCAATTTCGCTCAATAGGCTGGCCCAGGTCCTCTTGCCTCTACCCACCAAGGCCAAGATTATAGGTACAGTGTCTTGTGGCCAAAACTTTGTATGGGGTCTTCAAAAATCCTAGAATTTCAGACTTTGTTGTTTTCAGATGAAGAAACAGGCAAGGAGATGAACCTGCTTCACCTTGAGGAACTTTAGAGGAAGTTGTGATTGGAGGGGGCCTTGTGAAACGATCATTTATGTGAAGCAAGCTCTCACGCACACCTTTGATGGGTATGAGCTGTTGTGATCATTTAGTTAAGCTGAACATCTTATGAAGGAAAGCTAGATATCCAGCTCCAGTGCAGGCCTTGGTCCCGGCCTCCAGCCGTCAGTCTTACTAGTGAGGCATAATGCCGTAACACTTGTATCTGCTCCACAAACATCTGCAATTACACATGGAGTAAACCTGACAGTATAATGCTGTAGTTTATGTCTTAAAGTTAATTTACTTATAAATTTTTAAAGGTCAAGTAACTTTTATATTTATACATCCATTATCACTTCTGGACTTCTTTCTAAGGATCAGTTTCTACCTGTTACAATTGATCTTCAGCTTGAAGTATTATCTTAACCAGTTCTTAGGATCCAACTCTGCTGAGAGCAAATTAGCTGAGCTTGCGTTACACAAATACAATATATGTTTTCACTCGACAGATTTCCCTTCTGACAGGGTCTAAATCAATAGATGCTGTTCTCTTTTGCTTCCAAAATTTAACACAAGTACTCTTAAGTCAGTTATTTTGTCTTCATGTTTAGTGTATCATCTTTAATCTTTTCTTCTCAGTTTGTAGAATGCATGACAGTGGATTTCTTTGTAGATCTTCCTAGGAATTCTTGAGTGTCTCGTGTCAACCTATAGGTACAGGTCACTTTTCATCAAATTTGGGACATGGTTCCTCTCCTTAAACTGTTTTCTGCTCTGCTCTCTCTCTTCCTATTATCTGGTTCTGTGTTATGTTTAACCTCTTGGTATTAACTTCAGATCAGCTTTTATTCATTTGCTTTTAGTCTGAGGTTCCATTTTGGCAGCTTCTATAGGTAAATCTTTAAATTTAATGATATTTATTCACCATGATCAGTTCTGTTTAACTTCTTCAGTGTGTTTTAAAGTTCCAGTTGTTTCAGTTTTGTACTCTAGCAGCTCCACTGCTTTCTTCTGAATTACAGCTATCTATAATCGTAACTCATCTCTTCATTCATGAGTTCCACCTAATCCTGAAAACCATCAACTATATTTTCAGAGTTTTTTTGTTGGTTTGTGTTTGTTTGTGCCAGTCCTGGGGCTTGAACTCAATGCTTGGGCGCTGTCCCTGAGCTGCTTTTGCCGAGGCTAGCACTCTACCACTTGAGCCACAGCGCCACTTCCGGCTTTTTCTGTTTATGTGGTACTGAGGAGTCAAACCCAGGGCTTCATATGTGCTAGATGTGGCTTCACATGTGGCTACCGGTGAGCCACTCTCCCAAACCCTCACGCTTCATTTTTAGAACCAGAAGATTCTATTCTTGGTGTTGATCTTTCTCTTGCTTGTGAGCCTTTTCTTCTTTTGTAGAACTTAGAATTTTTTGAGATTCTGAAACACTGCGTTTAATACAGGGATATGCAGATCCTTGCAGTTCCTTTGCTTTTCCTTATTTCTAGCAAGTGTGAGTCTTCTCTGTGTCTAATGGATGAAACAAGGAAATCGCACTCTGCTGTCAACAGAAGTCATGTGCAGTGAGCAGTGCTACAAGGTTGGCTGGCAGAGTGAGCCGGGTGGCCAGGCCCGGGTGCCCAGGCCGCTACTCTGCTGGTGTCACTGTGCGGCACTGACGGGATCCGCTGGTGTCAGTCACTGTGCGGCACTGACGGGATCTGCTGGTGTCACTGTGCGGCACTGACGGGATCCGCTGGTGTCACTGTGCGGCACTGACGGGATCCGCTGGTGTCACTGTGCAGAACTGACGGGACCCGCTGGTGTCACTGTGCGGCACTGACGGGATCCGCTGGTGTCACTGTGCGGCACTGACGGGGTCCGCTGGTGTCACTGTGCGGCACTGACGGGCTCCGCTGGTGTCACTGTGCGGCACTGACGGGATCCTCTGGTGTCACTGTGCGGCACTGACGGGGTCCGCTGGTGTCACTGTGCGGCACTGACGGGGTCCGCTGGTGTCACTGTGCGGCACTGACGGGCTCCGCTGGTGTCACTCATTGTGCGGCACTGACGGGATCCGCTGGTGTCACTCACTGTGCGGCACTGACAGGATCCGCTGGTGTCACTGTGCGGCACTGACGGGATCCGCTGGTGTCACTCACTATGCAGCACTGACGGGATCTGCTGGTGTCACTCACTGTGCGGCACTGACGGGATCCACTGGTGTCACTGTGCAGCACTGACAGGGCCCGCTGGTGTCACTGTGTGACACTGACGGGATCCACTGGTGTCACTGTGCAGCACTGACAGGGCCCGCTGGTGTCACTCACTGTGCGGCACTGACGGGATCCGCTGGTGTCACTGTGCGGCACTGATGGGACCCGCTGGTGTCACTGTGCAGCACTGATGGGATCCGCTGGTGTCACTGTGCGGCACTGACGGGATCCGTGGGTGTCACTCACTGTGCGGCACTGACGGGATCCGCTGGTGTCACTCACTGTGCGGCACTGACGGGATCCGCTGGTGTCACTCACTGTGCGGCACTGACAGGATCCACTGGTGTCACTGTGTGGCACTGACGGGATCTGCTGGTGTCACTCACTGTGTGGCACTGACGGGATCCGCTGGTGTCACTGTGCAGCACTGACGGGATCCGCTGGTGTCACTGTGCGGCACTGACGGGATCTGCTGGTGTCACTGTGCGGCACTGATGGGACCCGCTGGTGTCACTGTGCAGCACTGATGGGATCCGCTGGTGTCACTGTGCGGCACTGACGGGATCTGCTGGTGTCACTCACTGTGTGGCACTGACAGGATGCGCTGGTGTCACTGTGCGGCACTGATGGGATCCGCTGGTGTCACTCACTGTGTGGCACTGACGGGATCCGCTGGTGTCACTGTGCAGCACTGACGGGATCCGCTGGTGTCACTCACTGTGCGGCACTGACAGGATCCGCTGGTGTCACTGTGCGGCACTGACAGGATCTGCTGGTGTCACTCACTGTGTGGCACTGACGGGATCCGCTGGTGTCACTGTGCAGCACTGACGGGATCCGCTGGTGTCAGTCTCTGTGCGGCACTGACGGGATCCGCTGGTGTCACTGTGCAGCACTGACGGCGTCCGCTGGTGTCACTGTGCGGCATTGACGGGATCCGCTGGTGTCACTGTGCGGCACTGACGGGATCCGCTGGTGTCACTCACTGTGCAGCACTGACGGGATCCGCTGGTGTCACTGTGCGGCACTGATGGGATCCGCTGGTGTCACTCACTGTGCAGCACTGACGGGATCCACTGGTGTCACTGTGCAGCACTGACGGGATCTGCTGGTGTCACTCACTGTGTGGCACTGACGGGATCCGCTGGTGTCACTGTGCAGCACTGACGGGATCTGCTGGTGTCACTGTGCGGCACTGACAGGGCCCGCTGGTGTCACTGTGTGGCACTGACGGGATCCGCTGGTGTCACTGTGCAGCACTGACGGGATCTGCTGGTGTCACTCACTGTGCGGCACTGACGGGATCCGCTGGTGTCACTGTGCGGCACTGACGGGATCTGTTGGTGTCACTGTGCGGCACTGACGGGATCCGCTGGTGTCACTGTGCGGCACTGACAGGGCCCGCTGGTGTCACTGTGTGGCACTGACAGGATCCGCTGGTGTCACGGTGTGACACCGACGGCGTCCGCTGGTGTCACTGTGTGGCACTGACTGACCAGGCCGCACTGCAGCCAGCCCTCAACTCCAGGCACCAGGACGGGAGGGGGCTGTAACTCTGCATTTTATGACCTACTGTACTAGCTTTTTCTATTACACGAGTCGTGCCAAGGGTAATTTTCAAGATAAACAATTGCTTTATTTGGTGGTCTTCCAGACTCCAGTCACCCGCCATGGCCACAGTTGCTAACAGTCTGGCTGACCTCCCCTTCCCTTTGCATTATGTAATCCTCCCGCGAAGCCCTCCTGTGCTGCCTGGCCCCGGGCCGGGCTTTGTCCCAGGAAGCTGTCCTGGCGCTTTGACCATCCTGTGTGGCTCCTCTCTTCCAAGTCAGTTCAATGATGTCTTCTGTCATCGGGACTGTTCTGACAGATAAGACAGTGTCTCCCAAATCTGCGTTGTGTGGATGCCTTTTGACATTTCTATAATCAGGTATATCCGCATCTGCTGTCCTAAGTGTCAATGAGTAAAGTAAGGTACATGCAAACACTGAGGTTTACACACACAACGAATGGACTGCTTGTGAGCATAAGCAATGTTTTATCATCTGTATCCATAGTAACGTTCTGATCACTGAAGGAGGAGTGGTGTATTAGGATGGTTTGGTCTGCACCATGTTAGGTTGGCAGGTAAAGGCAGGGAGTGTGTGGTTACTATAAGATGATTCTCCGGGGTCACAGAGGAGAAGGAATGTGTGTGTGTCGAGGCTGCCATGGCTGGCTGGCCCAGCTTATTAACTTACCACAGTGATACGTCTAAGACTCTGGACCGTCCCATCAGGCCCATTTAATGTATTCTCCTCTGAAGTCACTCGTGACCTTGTCCCTCTCTCCCACGATCTTGACCAACTTTCTACAAAGGCATGCTTGGTAACAGAATTCAAATAAGTCAGCACAACTCTATCTCTGAATTGTGCATTCCCATGCTTAGCTTTCCACGAAGTGCCAGTTAACTCTCCAAGACTTGAATTCTGTATGAAAGAACTAGAAGAAACTGAAGACTGGCCAGGCTGACTCCATGGTGTGGATGCGTATTGCATCCTGCTTTCTTTGCACTGTGAATACCTTTGTATTGAAATGTACTTTGAGCTCTATGAAAACATTGCGTTCATCATAGATTTGTTGAACTGAAGCTATGTTCCTTAATATGAACTCCTATCATGAATAGATCAGCTTATCTACAGAGTTGTTTCAGAAGGCTTTGGAGCTGCGACTTGACTCAAATAAGAATGATAACATTAGTGCTCACACAATGATCCTCACCACAGTGACAGTGATGGCATTAGTGATCACACAGTGACCCTCACCACAGTGACAGTGAAGGCATTAGTGCTCAGTGACCCTCACCACAGTGACAGGGACGTCATTAGTGATCAGTGACCCTCACCACAGTGACAGTGACGGCATTAGTGATCAGTGACCCTCACCACGGTGAGAGTGATGGCATTAGTGATCACACAGTGACCCTCACCACGGTGACAGTGACGGCATTAGTGATCACACAGTGACCCTCACTACAGTGACAGTGACAGCATTAGTGATCACGCAGCGACCCTCACCACGGTGACAGTGACGGCATTAGTGATCAGTGACCCTCACCACAGTGACAGTGACGGCATTAGTGATCACGCAGCGACCCTCACCACGGTGACAGGGACGGCATTAGTGGTCACACAGTGACCATCTCCACAGTGTGCAGCTAGTATAATGTAAGTTAGTATAAGATTCATAGACACAAACCTTGCTTAAACCTTGCTTAATTACGATACAAGCCTACTCAGCTCTCGTGCTTAGTTAGGTATGATGGTCCAAGCTTATCCGCTCTCTTACACTTCAGAAGGAACAATCCAGGGCTTGGTTTTCTCTCTCTTCAAGGTTAGTTTGAAGAAACAGGTCCACAGCTAGACACTAACAGAGTTCACACCTGAGTGCAGGTTTTCCAGTCATTGTGTGTGTTTGGCCGGGACGGGTTCGGGGGTGACTGGGTTTGAACTTAGGGTTCTGTAGTTGTTAGGCTAGGGCCCTACTGCTTGAGCCACACCTTCAGCCCTTGCTAGCCATTTTAGTCTGGGCTTGTCTCCCTCTCCCTCTTTTTCTCTCCTTTTCCTCATTTATGTATTTAGTTACTTCACTTTTCTTGAGTGGTACGAAGCAGTTTCAGTTCAATATGTTGTGAGTAGGATAACACTGATCAAGCAGTGTTGTTCACTCCCAATTTCTTTTCTACTTTTCCTTTCTCATTTTTCTCTCACACACTTTCTCTTATACACACATAGTCAGAATTTTAAATGAAATGAAAACTGCCCTTTCTGTTACTTTTATAGAATTACCATAAAAATAATAAACAAATACTCTGTGCAGACATATAAAACAAACTCCCCAATTCAACTCTCAAAATGACTGTGTATTTTAACATGAAATATTTGCAACAGTTTATTGAAAACTGATGAATTATGAAAGACTACTTAATAATGACTCTAGCTACAAAGATGGCCATCAAACCCCTCCCAGGAATTTCTTCCAAAAATGAGACTCTATAATGAGGGCCGTTATCATCAGTTGGCTTTTTCTCACTGAATTATGCTTTAAAATTTTTTCCCCTGGGCCTTTATGCCTTTATCTGTTTGGATTTGTTTTAGTGTAGTTTTGATGTTATCTAACTTTATTTTTTGTAAAGCTTTGGTATAGTCAGGTTCTAATGTGCTGACGTGGTGCTGGATACGCCTCAGATCCCGACTTTCCAATGCATTTTTGAAGAGGACCTATGGGGAAGCCAGCTTTATCTGCAACCTTCCCTAATTGGCAAATCCTATTATTTAGTGAGATAAACTATGTTTTCCCATGTCCTGGAAAGTAAGAGGGTAGATGACCACTAACTATATTTGAGGAGCATTACTTTAGAATCATCACATGATTTGGTGCGTTAACAAGTCTGATAGAGGGCAGAAAATTAACCTAAAACCTAAGTAGATAGAGAATTCAAAATACGTGGGGCTCTTCCCCTCCTGCCTTCCCGGACACGGAGCATGACTCTGCTTCCATTCCCGCCATTGGAATGGAAATAGTGGGAGGTTAAGCTAAAAGTTTGCATTTTTAAAATATTAAGCAGGGCTCATTTTCCATGAGATTCTTTGAAAATTAAATATATTTGTAAGTTGGAATGGATAAAGTGAAAAAAGGTAAATTTTTTGGATACATGACAAGCTAATACTATCAATGGGTAGTACATGACTAGAATTTTGTATGAGTTATCAACAGTGTTTGGACTATTACATGTTTTGACAGTTTTGAAGAATAAATGCACAACTAAGACCCTGGGAGGTAGAACTGTAAGTTCAGGTTCTCTGACTTGCAGTGTTGGTAATTTGTGTATCCTGTCAAAGGCTGCAAGAAACTAGGTTACACCATCTTATTTGAGGCCAACCCTGAAGTGGACTGCCAAACTCATTCATGCGTTTGAGGCTCAAAGTTACAAATAGCTCAGGTTTTGGTTAAGTTGTTAGCTTTTATTAACTGCTGTTGTTAAATTGCAAGAGAAGTCTTCACAGTTTCATTCCTTGAACTTGAATGTGGATAGCCTGATCAAAGGCGCTCGCGGCCAGCGGTGTCTCCTGGAGGCATCTGGTGGGATGGATCTGCTTTAAATGTGGAGGGCCTCTCAGGGGTCAGGTGACTTGCTTCCTTCTGGAAAAACACAGTCCTCAGTCACAAATGCTCACTATTCAGACCTTGGAAGGTTTTAGATTCCAAGAAAAATTGGTCTCTACCATGGTGTGGTGCACTTTGATGGGTATTGTTGGTAAGTCAGCCATTCTAAGAACAGTGCGGCCACCCCAGGGGCCTCCCTGCTTTGGGAAGAGACTTGAGCTACGCGTCTAAAAAGTACGCTACCCTGCAGACCCTCGTGATGCTTTGTGGGGCAAATGCCAGCGTCACGAGGCTCAAGCCAACGTGGCCAGAGAGCCTCCTGGCCTCTCCATGAGCACGCTCTCTCCTTCCATCCCGTTTCTGGCTGCGCGCGGCTCCTTTCATCCACCGAGCAGACTTCCCCCGCGTCCACCTTCCTCGTGCACTCCTCACTACTGGGCACTGTTCCCTCATTGCCTCCCGACTGCTTTGAAATTCAATTGCTGATATTAAAATGTGTTAAACTGCTGGTAGTGGCGTGTTCCTCACTGCCTGTGCAGCAAGTTTTGTGTTTCCCTCCTCCTACACGGTGCCACACATGTGCTGTAATATTTGCATACCTGCATGCTTCCATCATCTCTGAGCTGCTTCTGATACCCACTACAATGTCACTATGAGGCATATGGCTTCTCTACTGTGTTGTTTAGCCAACAGTGTCAAAAAAGGATGCTATAAGTGCACTGGATGCCGTTTTCCAACTGAAGTTGGTTGAACACGCCTGGCGGTGAGGCTCACCGTACGACTCTGCTCCCTCACGTCTGTCTGTCAGGGGCCTCACACTCCCAAGGCTTTCTCCTCTGAGACTTTTATTTCCTGGAATCGCTGTAGTATTTGCCAACATTCTGCTGCTCATTCTTTTCCTACACAGACAGCCAAGATATGCACCTGTCTACACATGAGCTTATATGCTGTGTCTATGGTTTTGAGATTATTTCCCCATATTTCTAAGACATGCCAGGCACCTCTCCAGAGATAATTATAGCATGTAAAAAATACAGCCTGGAAAATAAAAATCAAAATAATGTATTTGGTTGGGTAGTTTTGGAGCTCAAACTTTACCACATCTTTTGAAGTTTAAGTGGTTCATGTTTATTTGCATGAATGAAAATTCAGTTTCTATGGTCCTGAACGTGTCTTCATTGTCAGATATTCTGAAATACAAGGCTATTGCTATTTGCAATGATGATTAAATCTGCATTTTCCTTCACAAAACATTAATGAGGAAATTCTAGGCAAGTCTCTTCTTGAATTTCTGTTCTTGCAGGCAGCCACACAGCCCTTCCTCCTCTTTTCATGAGTCCTAAACATAGGCAGCCAACACTTTAGAAACGATTCAGGACATTTTCTGCTACACTGTCTTTCTTTTTACTTTGCCGTTTAGCTTGTTTCATGTCACCACTGTACATCCGCGGCCAGAGGTGACATCCCCCAGCCCCTCGCTCAGCATCTCCACTCACTGCCTTGCTCTCTCAGTTATAATTGTCATCATCCAAACTGATCATATTGCTGGCTTGTACTGACACTGATTTCCTAGATCCTGCTCCTCCTCCCTTAGTCCACCTGTGTTCACAAGCACGGCAGCATCCTGGGATCTAAACCTTCAGTGGCTTCCATCCACACCCACCGTGCCGGGCGCGCTCACCTGCCCGGCACTGCTGAGTCCTTTTCTCTTCCGCCTTCTTTCCTTAACTGTCCACAGCCCCGTGTAACTTAGGCCCTCGCTGTACCCCAGAGACTCATTCTTGCTGCTTGTCTTTCTGTGGCCTCTTTGCTAGCGTTGTCCTGCCTTCCTCAGTGTTTGTGTTTGGGGGGCCACTATAAATATTTATTGTATTACTGTTGTTCTCCCATTAATGTCCTCTCCATGACTGGATCCGTTTTGAACAGAAGAGTCACTAATTCCTTGAATTTCAGAACTCCACTGGGCCCATGGTGTCTCAGCGTGGCCTTGTTCAGTTAATTATTATGTGGTGATTTCCTACTGCACTATTAGCACTGTCCTAGATATTGGAAATGGATCCGTGAATGAGACAGACACAGTTCTATAGCTCAAATGTGGTAAAGAGTAGACATCAGAAAGATATCACATAAACAGTAACTCATCACAAATTTTGAAAATGCTGGATATAGAAAGTTTAAAAAGAAACTCGTAAGCAAAGTAAATTTGACAGTTTACTTGAACAAGAGTGAATCATGAACCAGACAGCACCTAAAACCAGAGGAGGTCCTAAGAGCTCCTTCCCAAGAAGAAAGAGCAGCTTTAATAGGCTGAAGCAAAGAGAGAAATTATCTGATTGGCTACAGGCCATCGTGGAATACCTTTTTGGACATGGTCTAATCATTGGCTGCCTGTGATTGGTTGCTTATGGTAGCTAAAATGTGGCTGTTACAATGGATGTATCACGAAGTTAGGTTTCTGCTTGCTTACACGCTAAGTTGGATTGTGGAACTCCAGGCACAGGGACAGGCCACTGGCCTCTTGCTTCCCTAGGAACAAGAGGAGACTGCAGAGGGAATGCCATGAAGACTTAAATACCGTGGAACTCACTGTGAGCCACGCTTTCCCAGAAATAGGCCTCACTCTTGTGAACAGCACTAGAGAGAGACTTGCTTTCAGGGGCAATTTCATCTGTATTTTTCCTCATATCTGAGCAGAGAAAATCCTCCTTATCCACCCTGAGAGTTCATCCAGGATTGCACACGTATTCTTGAACTACCATCAAAGCTTTAGAGTGAGCAGAATGAGGGTGCAGCCAGAGCTCCTGAGGGAAGAGACTAACGCAAGCTGTCCTCAAAAACCCTCTGCGGCCACCATCACTGGGATTCCTTCATGACAACGGAATCACCTCTCACATCGCTCTGCCAGGCCCTGGCAGCAGGAAGGTGGTGTTTTCCCCATGAAGAACCCACCTTGGGCCTGTCTCAAGCAGGTGAGTGCAGCCCCGTGGGGCCGGCTAGGTAACTGCCACGGAACTGTCTTCGGTTAGGTTATGGTTTGAAGCATTTTGAGTAAAGTTTGGTGCTCTAAGTTTTAACGACTTCCAAAAATCCTACCTGTTCATTTCTGAATCAGTTCTCTTCTCGTTTCCAGTTTCTTTTTGGAAGTACTGTAGGCCTGTTTCTCATTTAACTTTGTATAAAATTGTCTCCATCAACTTGCAGTGTTATTTTAATGGCACCTCCAAAAGTATCCAAATGTCGAGTCCACCCTGAGCATGGTCCCAGCCAGAGCAGGGGTGGAGTCACGCGGGCTTTCGGGACTAAATCAGCTTCTGGGATGTGTGAATGTCCCTTCTGTTCCAAACCTCAGCGGCGGTCAGGAGCTCATTGCAACATAGGCTGACTTTCTCTGCTCCCCAACAGTAATGCTAGCAAGAAATGGCCTTTATTTTGTTTGTAAACTGAGATGCAGTAAAATTATAGAAAAGTATACACAAATCTCAGAGGCCTTTGTACAGCCGCCACCCAGATGAAAATATGGACCACCAGGGCCCCAGAGACCCCAGGGGCTGCCAGGGGCTGAAGCAGTCTAGGAGGGCCATCCAGGTTGGTGGCCTGCACTGGACATGGAGCCACCCGGAGCCCAGGCTGCTTCTCACAGTGGATGCCCTGGACTGTCCAGAGCCCAGGCCCAGGGCCACGGGGGCCCAGCCACGCGCAGTGTGGCCTGCACTGGGCTGTTGATTCTCCGGGAACCTCGGTTCTCTAGTCAAGAAGCACAGTATTTGCATTGGCGTGGATTTCAGGTGGCTGCGCCCGAAGCAGCAACCAGGCATCTGGCAGGACCCTGCCAGGTCCTCGCTGCCTCCCTCAGTGCTCAGTGATAAGGAGAGGAGTCGCAGGACAGGCTGGCCCTGGTCCGCAGTGCTGCACCTCCAATTTGCTCCAGCACACATGGACTTGCCACTATACTCTGCAGAGTCTGCAGTCACGGAGGTCTAGTGAGCGGACAAGGGACCCACCTGGCCCAGCAGTGCCTGTGGTGCCGGCTGCTCTGACTCCCGTGGGAGCAGAGCACGCTCTGACAGTGTGAAACTGCTGCAAATCCACCGTGAAGGTGCTGGATTCAAGGTGTGTGTGTGCTTGCAAGTGTGCATGTGCACAGACCATGTGCATACAAGTTTGTGTGTGCATGTCTGTGCACTCACATGCCAATGCCTTCTGAATGAAGCATGTGTTTTTCAGAACTGTTGATAACTATGACTCATCACTGATTTCTTCATCTGGGACTTGATGAGTAAGTGTGCTGTGTAACCTTTAAATTTTTGTTTTTCTTTATTATTTTCAGTTGTTATCATGCAGGCTATGTACAGAGGGGTTACCGTGGCATAAGTCAGGCAAGTGCATACTTTTTTGGACAGTATCGCTCCTTCCCTCGCTGTATCCCCGTTTTCCCCTCCCGTCCCCACCCACAACTTGTATAGTAGGTTTCAGCAGAGTGTCCAGTGAGGATACTGCTGCATTTGTTCACCCTGAGTCCCTCCATGTCTGTGCCCCCTTCCTTCCTGAAGACAGAAAAAGGAACAAATAAGACAAAAAGATTTTCTGGAATTCATTTCAGTGGGAAATGATGGACCTAAGACGAATCATGTGAAGTGAGGTGCGCCAAACTCCAAGAGACCAGCAGCACATGTTTTCTCTCCCACGAGGAAGCTAGATCTAAAATACACTGGGACTTGATAAATTATACAAGGCTCTAGGCATTCAAGAGAGGATATTCTGTAGAAAGGAACACAAAAGCATGCATCTCATCATATAAAATAATATTTAGCGAAATGAATTCCCAACCGTTTTAGGTGTAAGTGGCAGTTAAAAATTGTGCTACAATTTGAAGATGATTTGTCACATGTATTCATCACAAGCAACCTAACTGACATACCCACACACCTGATCGAAACTACACTTAACTGAGTGAAAAAAATAGCATTATGAAGAGGGGAGGAAAAAAGAAGAAAGAGTGAAGAAGAGGGGATAAGGAAGGTAGAAAGGAAGGGAAATATATGGAAAGAGAGGGGACAAGACTGGGGAAGAGAAGGAGGAAGGAGAAGAGGGACAGGAGGATCCAAGAGCGACTGGCTTGGGAGGGAAGGCGCTGCAGAGGTGCCAGCAGAGCCCGACCATGTGGATTTGCTGCAGAATTGTTCCTCTCCCTTGCCACTCTGCCCTGAGTCCTGGTCTTCTGACTCTTGTTTGTAAAGGTACAGAGGTCGGTCTGCCTCCTCTCACTGAGGCAGAGAAGGGGCTTGTGGAGCCAGGTCTCATGCTGGGGTCCGGGAGCCCTGGACGGTGTGGGCAGGCTCCTACTGCTCCCCCAGCCACGGCCTGGGCAGGTGCCAGCACCTGGGAGGGCCATGCTCTGCTCACTTCCCACTGGAAACACGCTGTGGGCATGCTGACACAGAGGGTTGCTCTCATGAAGACCATGTCCACAGCCCCAGGCACTGCCGCCACACCAGGCCCTGGCGTGAATACACAGGTACCACCCTTGGTAAGCCCTCTGCGTCCAAACCACGGTGTCACTGGCCATGCTGCACCTGACATGCCAGCCTCGCGGACCCGAAGCCACCCCGGTCTCCCTTTGTGCCCTGCCACGCGCCTTCTGTGCCTGAGGAAGGCAAGTCACACCCCAGAACCATCTGGACGTCTGTGGATGGGGACGGAGCCTTCCCCAAGGGTGTTGTCCAGGAGAGAGGCATTTGGGCTATGGAGGCAGTGGAGTGAGGCCTGCCAGAGCCTCAGACCGTGTCCCCCACAGGCACAGCGGGCCAACAGCTTCTGTCCGGTGGGTTTCAAAACTGCAGCGTGAGTTTTCTGAACTCTGTGGAAACTGCCCTGTGAGAAGTCACATCTGGTTCTCGTGTGATCGGAGCCGGCCTTGGGAGCTCCGATTTGCAGCGACACACTATCTGCAGAGAGGCGTGGGTGGAACCAGCGGCCTTTCATTTTCAACAAAATACATCTTAACCTATTTTTGAAAGGCTCTGGCAAATGTGTTTTGCTCAAAATTGTTTTTCCCCTCAGTCACTGGGTTTGTAGAGAAATGTTAAACCATGTGTGTTTGATTAAGTTTCCATTAAACTGAAAAAAACTCTTTAAAAGAAATATGTAATGACCAGAAATCCTTGGAAATATTTTTCTTTGAACCAAATCTTCCCATTTTGTTAAAATGAAATGAAACTTTAAACCAGTGCCTTAAATTTGATTCTCAAATCAACATTCCATATTTGGAAAAAATTAAAACTCAATAAACAAGATATAAATAGAGAGAAGAATGTATTATATTTTTCATATATTTGTACTTCTTTAAAATAGCCATCTCTACCACTAAAACTTACTGAATAATATTTATTTAAGTGGGTCAGTAACTGTACATGTCATAAATTCAAATTTAGTCATAAATCACAAGTACACACTTGTCTCTGATAAGTCTTTAGATTATAAAGTATGAATAGAATAACCTAAACTTGGTGGTTTGAAAGGATGGATAGAGCTTTTCAATTTGTATCCTGTTTGTGTCCTGGTTAAATGAAATTGAGAGAGAGGAGACTCATCATCCCAAGCTCTTCCCACTCATCCTTTGTGTTTGTGCCTGTCTGTGTGTCTGGATCCTGGTCATACATACTACCATACATACTACCACCTCAAAGACACCTGTACCTTTATTTCTTCCTATAAACCAAAATTAACCATTTTTCCAATGAATGTAATATTGCCCCTGTATACAAACCAGTCTCTTTCCTTTATTTCCTTGCTGACAACCAAATGCAAGCCATGTTATTAAGGCATAACTTTCATACCACACAAATTCAGGGTTCAACTTGGCATGTTTTCTTTAGGCCCTTACACAAATGGAATTCTCCAGGCAAATCGTTTAATTCTCCCTATCTTTCCACCATTGATTCCTCCATATTGTCTGTCTGTACTCCTTGGCATCTTATATCCACCGACATGCCCTGCATTGTCCTTCTTAAAATCCAGCAGGGCTTTGTGAAGCCAGGTTTCCATCTGACTTGTTTGTGTTCTGGTTGGTAAATAGGTGCAGAAGTTGGCACATAATGTTTTCTACTTGTTTATTGTTTGTTTTCAGGGACCAAAAGAAAACTGAAGGAAGGTTATAACAAGGGCTGAACTGGAGCAGCTAGATTTTGTGGCTAGAAAATAAGTTGAGATCCTGTCAGGAATGGTTTGGGTCAGATAATTTCCATGTATGGTAAGATCGCCATGGCTGCGAGGAAGCAGAAGGAAGGAGTGGATGGGTGTGGAAAACCTGACTACAACTCTGCCTGGGGAGAGGGAGCCTTGCCGGCTGCGGGATTCCCAAGGGGTGTGGCCCAGGGACCCCCACACGTAGTGTGACCTGAGTGGACTGATAATCATGGAGGAGTTTATGAGAGAGAGGAGAGTGGTGAGGGAGAGGGGGAGAGAAAGAAGGGAGGGAGAGGGAGAGAGAGAAGGGAGGGAGGGGGGCAGAGAGATGGGGAGAGAGAGGGGAGGGAGGGGGGTAGAGAGAGGGAGAGAGAGGGGAGGAGAGTAGGGAGGGAGAGGGGGAGAGAGAGAAGGGAGGGAGAGAGAGAGAAGGGAGGGAGAGAGAGAAGGGAGGGAGGGAGAGAGAAGGGAGGGAGAGGGGGGCAGAGGGGGGGAGAGAACAAACGCAAACAAGCCCAATCTCAGAGGACTCAAGAGGTCATGATCCTCAGATGACACGTGTGCATCAGCCTGCAGGGAGGCATGGGCCTGGGAGACTGGCTGAAAGTAAAGGTGTGTGTTCCATCTTGCCATCAAATGGCGCCCTGTGTGGTGTGCCAGGCGTGGGGTCTGGGGAGGTGGCGGGTGCAGGGATCCTGGGGAGCAGTTATGTAAGGCTGCACCGAGGGGCAGGGCTCACCGGCTGGGGACGCTGAGGTTGCTGACTGCATGGACGGGATCCCAGCCAGATTGGTACTTGGACTTAAAGTTGCTGCCGTATTCATCTTTAGATCTGTTCCTCATTTATGCATTTTCCTGTTTTGCGGTGTTGGATCATGGCTGTGCTGTTCTTATCTGTTCTACCCAGTCTGAGGTCGTGGTGGGAAGACAATGTGACATGCTGGGCTGAGTAAGCAGAGCTACGGGGCTGTGGCGGTGGCGGTGTCAGCTCTGTCAGTAATTCATCTGCTGAAATGGAAGACTCAGCAGACCCTCTCAGCGTTCAGCTCAGGGAAGATGAAAATAATGGGAGAAAGGACATATTTTCCCTTTGGGAAACAAAACAACGGAAGACATATTTTAATGCCATTTTGGTTGATCTGTAAGAATAAACACAACTCTAATGGGAGAGAACCACTGTATTTCACAAGGTGGCTTTAAGGTGTGTGTGTTTAACATGGTCATGCTTTTAAAACACTGTTTACCACCTGTCCCACTGCTGTGGTCATCCAGTGGGGGAGGATCCAAAGTGATGAATACACAGAGGTTTCTGGGGCCTACAGGATGGAGGCAGAAGACGAGAATTCTCCCATTACCACCTCTCCACACAGAATGTGACAAACAAGAAACCAAGGAAGAGAGGTACACAGAAACAACTAGGCAGCACCTCACCTTTCCCGGGAGTTTGGACTTGACATACTCCGTGTTGTGACTAGGCTGCCTTCCACAACGTACAAATCTTATCTCTGGCCTCAGACTTCTCTCTTCTTTCTCTGGAAAGGCTGTGGGTGGGGATGTGTGGGTACTGGGCTGGGTGAGCAGTTGTGACGGAGTAGGGCAGTGGTAGCTGTCTCTATCGGTTGGCTTAGACAGATTGGAGTCTCTTCTGTGTCTGACCTGAAATTTGGTGATCCTGAGATGGAAAGAACAACTCAACTCTCCTTCAAGGTGCACAGTTAGGCGTTAGGCACAGTTTAATGCATTCAAGAAAGTTGATATGAATGATAGGCCCCATGTTTACTTTGATAGGCTCCTCTATGTTTACTTTCTTTCAAATAAGCTGAGCTGTTCGTGTCCAGGTCCAGTGACTCTTAGCTGGCTGTCTGCCAGGCCCAGATACTTTGAACCCATCTCGGATCCCTGAGGAGACATCCTTCATCTGCAGAAAGCATGCAAGCCGCTCATTCTAGCCACAGCCACAAATGTCTCAGTGCCACACCTGCCACGTGACCCACAAGCTCCAGGACACCTCACTGGTGTGGCTCACCCCACAGCTATTCTCACTCAGACCAGGGAGACGTTCTTCAGTGAGCCAGCAGAAACTTTGTGATTGGTGCAAAGTGAAGCTGTGACTGGTCCTCATATGAGACCAGGAGCTGAGGGAACTAGGACATCTCAAGATGGCCACAGCATCTCACACGGCCCTCTGTCAGCTTGCTTCCCGCTGTTCCCTGTTAACCCGATCTCCTCTATGTGCTGCCTTACCATATTGCAGCCCAGGCCCAGCATTCCAAAAGCATTTCTTTGCTTGCTGTTTTTCTCTTACACATAAAGCAAGCTGGAACGGTGGCATAATGAGCAGACCAGACGGTGAGGAGAGGAGGCTGATGAGCTCCGGCAGTGGCTGGAAGCTCCGTCCTCTGTTACAGAACCCTGGCTGTAATTCCAGGTGGTGGATGTCGAGTTCCTGAGAACAGAGGCAAGCAGAACCTGCAAGAAGCCAGCTATAAAGGCAGAGGAAGCGGCCTCAGAGGGTGAGACCGTGAAGAGCAGAATGTGAGGGCCAAGACTGAATTCTGTAGGACTCGGTGCCTAGAAGAGCTCAGGAGAGCTGCCAAGGCTTCATTAGCCCCTGAGTGCTGACACTTCAGTCCCCGAGCACCAAAGCAACACACCTTGAGCTCAGGAGCTTAGAGGCATAAGCCTCCAGTTCTCGAGGTTTAGAGCTATGAGCATGTGGGTTTGGAAGGAGCCACATGAGCCTCTGGGACTCAGGGCCAGCAAGCTCTAGGAGAGCTATTTCTCACCTACCCATTGCATCTTTCTGGGGACCGACAGAGCCCGGCTAGCAGTTCGTAACAACCCTGGAACTGTCGGATGGGACTCCCCCCTCCCCCACCCCCGGCCAACGGTGATGGACACTGAGTCTGGACACCAAAGGCAATGTGCAGGACTTCTGCTTTGATGAGAGGAGCCTGTCCACAAGTCACAGGCTGCTGGGTGAGTCCCTGGCACCCGACTCAACAAAAGGCGTTTGCTCCCCCTTCCCTCTGAGAATGTGTGGGGAAAACAAACGCTGCCATTGGCTTGGCATTCAAAATGGAAGTTTCTGCCTGGACAGTGAAATGCAGCCTCACCTCTGCTGCCTGTGGGTGCGGGTGCGGGCGCAGGGGCGGGTGCGGGCCTCCTGGCTCTGCTGTGTGGAGGCGCGGGGACTCTGCGGGGCGAGATCCCTGGAGAGACGGAGTCAGGAATGCTGACCCCCTTCCCCAGGACCCGGTGAGACCCAGCCTGGCCGGAGCCCCTCCCCCAGTGTGAACCCCTCCCCCGGTGTGAACACTCTCGCACCTCTTGTACATCTCCCAGTGTGATCTCTCACACTGTTCATCTCGTGGTGTGATCTTTCACACACTGTTCATCTCGTGGTGTGAGCTCTCTTTTCTACTTTTCCTCTCATGGTGTGATTTCTGTGTCTTACACATGGTTCCTCCATTATATCAACATTGTGTAGTGACTTACCTATAGCATGCTTTCCAGAGTCTGAACCAACAGGACCTCCTAATTATGTGCATCAATCTTCAAAACTGAAGCTTCATTGACCACTTTTGTTTAGATGCTGCCTTACTTCAGGTCTTTGTCTATAGCAAGAGAAAAAGGACTAAGCACCTCAATAAGCGTTAACAGTATGCTCATAGGAAAGATAACCTGGAAGTGAGCTTAGGAGCTTCTAAAAACTCCACAAAAATGTATTTATGAACACAGAGGAGCTCGAAAACAAGCAATAACAATATATATAAATAAAAACAGCAATAATAAACATGAGACTGACAGGATCAGGAAGGCGGTGACGGGATTTTGCAGGTGCTCTTCCAAGGACACCCCTATGAGGAGCAGAGAGTTCCACTCATGTCCAAGTTTATGAACAGAATCATATTTACTAAAAAAACAGAACAGATCAGCAATGGAGCCGTGCCAATGGGCAAAGATGTCTTCTGAGAGAACCAATGCTTCCTGCTGGGATTTCATCTCTGCACATGACAGCTTTGTGCAAAATCAAGGCAAGGTAAGAGTGCGAACAAAGAGAAAGGCTGGTGCTGGCTGATGCGAGTGTGTCCTCCATGCCCGAAGCGTGGGTGTCCAGTGCCGAGCAGGTCTGTCCTCCATGCCTGAAGCGTGGGTGTCCAGTGCTGAGCAGGTGTGTCTTCCATGCCCGAAGCGTGGGTGTCCAGTGCTGAGCGGGTCTGTCCTCCATGTCTGAAGCGTGGGTGTCCAGTGCTGACACGGGTGTGTCCTCCATGTCTGAAGCGTGGGTGTCCAGTGCTGACGTGGGTGTGTCCTCCATGCCCGAAGCGTGGGTGTCCAGTGCTGACGTGGGTGTGTCCTCCATGCCCGAAGCGTGGGTGTCCAGTGCTGAGCGGGTCTGTCCTCCATGTCTGAAGCGTGGGTGTCCAGTGCTGACACGGGTGTGTCCTCCATGTCTGAAGCGTGGGTGTCCAGTGCTGACGTGGGTGTGTCCTCCATGTCTGAAGCGTGGGTGTCCAGTGCTGACGTGGGTGTGTCCTCCATGCCCGAAGCGTGGGTGTCCAGTGCTGAGCGGGTCTGTCCTCCATGTCTGAAGCGTGGGTGTCCAGTGCTGAGCAGGTGTGTCCTCCATGTCTGAAGCGTGGGTGTCCAGTGCTGACACGGGTCTGTCCTCCATGTCTGAAGCGTGGGTGTCCAGTGCTGACACGGGTGTGTCCTCCATGTCTGAAGCGTGGGTGTCCAGTGCTGACGTGGGTGTGTCCTCCATGCCCGAAGCGTGGGTGTCCAGTGCTGAGCAGGTGTGTCCTCCATGCCTGAAGCATGGGTGTCCAGTGCTGACACGGGTGTGTCCTCCATGCCTGAAGCGTGGATGTCCAGTGCTGACGTGGGTGTGTCCTCCATGCCCGAAGCGTGGGTGTCCAGTGCTGACACGGGTGTGTCCTCCATGTCTGAAGCGTGGGTGTCCAGTGCTGAGCGGGTGTGTCCTCCATGTCTGAAGCGTGGGTGTCCAGTGCTGACGCGGGTGTGTCCTCCATGCCCGAAGCGTGGGTGTCCCGTGCTGACACGGGTGTGTCCTCCATGCCCGAAGCAGGGCTGTGCTGGGCTGCCGGCTCCTCACACCTGGGCCACAGCCTCCCCTAGGCAACGAGTCTTCCCTTCCTAAAGGTTTTTAGACTGGGAGATAACCAAGCAGAGTTAAAGATGTCCAGACTAGGGAAGAATGAAACCTAGGCCAACAAGAGTGCTGGAGATCATGAATATGTGGATAAGCATAAAATACTTTTTAAACCAAATATCTAACCATTAACTGGTTCTTTAAAGTGACATAAGAACTCTTGTAGGACCTGTGGTGTCAATTGGTTAAAAATAACCTCCAGTGGCCGAAAGACGGTGAGGTCTGAGCGGGGCTCACTGCCGAGCGATTCTACATCACACACAGCTGCACACGGCTTCAAAACAGATTTGAGTGAATGGCTCATAGGAAGACGCACAGCTAAAAACCCAACAGAACAGATAAGACTCAACTGCTTTCTCCCAAAGGGGAGAACGGAGAAAGCAAGGTTCAAAGAACACAAGGGTGGGAAGTCGTGGGAGAGAACAGAAGACGAGAGCGAGCGACTGTGGGTGTGGGTGGACAGCAGGAGGGAGTGGACACGGGGACAGCAGGAGGGAGTGGACACGGGGGGACAGCAGGAGCGAGTGGACACGGGGGGACAGCAGGAGCGAGTGGACACGGGGGGATGGGGAGGGAGGACACGGGGGGGCTGGAGAGGGAGGACACGGGGGGGCTGGGGAGGGAGGACACGGGGGGGCTGGGGAGGGAGGACATGGGGGGGTGGGCTGGGGAGGGAGGACATGGGGGGGCTGGGAAGGGAGGACACGGGGGGGCTGGGGAGGGAGGACACGGGGGGGCTGGGGAGGGAGGACACGGGGGCCTGGGGAGGGAGGACACGGGTGCTGGGGAGGGAGGACATGGGGGTGGGCTGGGGAGGGAGGACATGGGGGGGCTGGGGAGGGAGGACATGGGGGCGGGCTGGGGAGGGAGGACACAGGGGGTGGGGAGGGAGGACACGGAGGGTGGGGAGGGAGGACATGGGGGCCTGGGGAGGGAGGACACGGGGGACTGGGGAGGGAGGACACGGGGGGGTGGGGAGGGAGGACACGGGGGACTGGGGAGGGAAGACACAGGGGGTGGGGAGGGAGGACACGGGGGGGTGGGGAGGGAGGACACGGGGGGGCTGGGGAGGGAGGACACGGGGGGTGGGCTGGGGAGGGAGGACACGGGGGGTGGGCTGGGGAGGGAGGACATGGGGGGTGGACTGGGGAGGGAGGACACGGGGGTGGGCTGGGGAGGGAGGACACGGGGGGGCTGGGGAGGGAGGACACAGGGGGCTGGAGAGGGAGGACATGAGGGGTGGGCTGGGGAGGGAGGACACAGGGGGGCTGGGGAGGGAGGACACAGGGGGGCTGGGGAGGGAGGACACGGGGGCCTGGGGAGGGAGGACACGGGTGCTGGGGAGGGAGGACATGGGGGTGGGCTGGGGAGGGAGGACATGGGGGGGGCTGGGGAGGGAGGACATGGGGGTGGGCTGGGGAGGGAGGACACAGGGGGTGGGGAGGGAGGACACGGAGGGTGGGGAGGGAGGACATGGGGGCCTGGGGAGGGAGGACACGGGGGACTGGGGAGGGAGGACACGGGGGGGTGGGGAGGGAGGACACGGGGGACTGGGGAGGGAGGACACGGGGGGGCTGGAGAGGGAAGACACAGGGGGTGGGGAGGGAGGACACAGGGGCCTGGGGAGGGAGGACATGGGGGGGCTGGAGAGGGAGGACATGGGGGGTGGGCTGGGGAGGGAGGACACGGGGGGGCTGGAGAGGGAGGACATGGGGGGTGGGCTGGGGAGGGAGGACACGGGGGGGCTGGGGAGGGAGGACACGGTGGGGCTGGGGAGGGAGGACACAGGGGGCTGGGGAGGGAGGACACGGGGGGTGGGCTGGGGAGGGAGGACACGGGGGGTGGGGAGGGAGGACACGGAGGGTGGGGAGGGAGGACATGGGGGCCTGGGGAGGGAGGACATGGGGTCCTGGGGAGGGAGGACACGGGGGGGGCTGGGGAGGGAGGACACGGGGGGGGGGGGCTGGGGAGGGAGGACATGGGTGAGCTCGGGGTTGGGGACCCGGGAGTGTGTGACTGGGAGCAGCACAGAGGAGGTGGTGTTGTAGATGACAGGCCATCGTGGGATTGTGCATCAGGCAATGGCATACGTCCTACGAGAGTGTGCTGTGGTAGAACCACAGACCCAAGGAAGTCCCAAAGATGGCAAAGGGTAGAGCTGCACAAACCACTGCTGTGGGTCAAAGGGCAGAGGGCAGAGCTGCGCAAACCACTGCTGTGGGTCAAAGGGCAGAGCTCCGCGAACCACTGCTGCGGGTCAAAGGGCAGAGCTGCGCGAACCACTGCTGCGGGTCAAAGGGCAGAGGGCAGAGCTGTGCGAACCACTGCTGCGGGTCAAAGGGCAGAGCTGCGCGAACCACTGCTGCGGGTCAAGAGGTCCCATCCAACATTCTTGTCTGAATCTGCCAGTTACTCGCATGATCAACGATGTCCATGGATGGTTTTCCAACTAAGGAGCTGCAGGTTCTCAGTAACCCTCATGACCTTACCATTTGCGCGAGATGTCATCTCACAGATCACGATTTGACCTGTGATGGGCCAGGTTCCCAGAGGGAACATTAAAATGGGGGAACTGTATCCTGTGCAAATGTCCGCTGTCATTCTGGATCCAGTGGCCGGGCTGTGCATACAGACCCGGGCTCCTCAGGCAAAGCGAGCTTACAGAAGGAAATCGGCACCGCAGTCTTTGCATCTGGAGAAGCTCACCTTCCGCAGTTTGATTCCTCCCTCCGCTCCACGCTGACTGCAGCCTGAGTCAGCAGGAATATTGAGGCCCTGGGGGGAATCTCTTGATTTTGTGCCCACACCAACTGGATTACTGGAAGCACCGGGCAGACGTTACAAGTGCCGCAGGCATGTCTGGTTCTCCAGGCTTCGGCAGGGAGGCTTTCCTTGGCTTTATTTTTCCATGAACAATATGAAACAGACAATAAAAAATATAACAGAACAATATTCTCTTGAGTAATTTCTGTGGTAATTTTGTCTTCTTATAAACTGGCATGGATTTTTAAGCATTCTTAATTGTGTGCATTTAATGAATAACAATTCAATAGAAATCAAATCAGATGTTATTTTTAAATTGGAGAATTCTTTTTGTGTTTTTTTTCTAAGTGAGAATAAATAGGGGCTGGGAAGGTGGCTCAGTGGTAGAGCGCTTGCCTCGCATGCCTGAAACCCTGGGTTTGATTCCTCAGCACCACATAAGCAGAAAAGGCTGGAAGTGGCGCTGTGGCTCACGTGGTAGAGCACTAGCCTTGAGCTGAAGAGCTGAGGGACAGCGCCCAGGCCCAGAGTTCAAGCCCCACAATTGACCAAAAAATAAATATGAGAATAAATGATACAAGAAAATTAGAATATAAATGGGAAGCATCAGACACAGCTGTGTAGCAGTTAGAGAAATAAATGAATCCCAGAAGACAACTGCCCAGTGTGTGCTGAGTGTCTCCTGATGGATCTCTACTGAGAGAAATCGGCTCCATGGATCTCCACATCAGTGCACCTACAGCTGACGGCGGCTGGTATCTCAGGATAGAACGAGAGCCACACAGCACACAGCACACAGGCAGCCTCCGCCAACCCCCCGTCCTAGGGTTAGCAATTCTCACATCACAAAATGAAACCGCCCCAAACTAAGAAACATCCACCTTTCCTCCATACGGAGCGTGGGACGTGCACAGGCCCCTCTCTTCTTGTAACTGCTCACAGTCAATCCCATGGAGCACACACAGCAGTTTGAACGTCCTGAGTGATGAGCGTTGAGACGCAGCCAGGTGAGGTGGGATGTGGGCGGGTGACCCGGGCTCACACCACAGCCCCGAGTCTGGCCACTGCCCCTCAGCGCCACCTTCGCAGGCCCAGCGAGATCCGTTATTTGCCACCTGTAATAACAGTTTGTTTCCTGAATTTTGAATATGAAAAAATGGTGAAAGTGGTTGATCCTAGTGTGTCTGCAATCAGTGCGGAGGTGAGTAGTGACTGCGTAGCACTGCGGGGTGGGGGCAGGCTGAGGACAGGGCCCCGTGTCCAGCTGCGGAGACCGCACGGCCTCTGTTCCTCGCCCTGCAGCCAGGGTCTTTTTATCCATGGCCCGGAGCGTGCCACAGGCCCCAGGAGAATTCAGAGCCTGTGTTCCCGGTCGTGTTGTTTAGGGAAGTGTTGTTTCCAGATGTATTGCTTACTTCTGTAAAGTAAACAGGAGAACTGAGCTTGGGCAAAACCACAGGAAAAGGAACAGGTCTGTGTGAGGGAGTGCAGTGGCCAGAGGCCTGAACTCAGATCCACAAAGAGGAACCGTGAGTGTGACGTGTTCGCTTCCCCCTGCTGCGTACCCACGCATGGGGAGAGTCACCGAGGAATTCAGAGCTGCAGACTGCAGAGACCCTGACAGGTTTTCTTCACTGTGGATAAGAAGGACAGCACTGCAAGCAGTTTAGTGAGTTCCTAACTCTGCACCTCTGATTTGCTTTTCAAAATACTTAACCTGCTTGCATTGGAGACACAGCTCCTGGGCTCTGTATTTCACTACAAGCTCCTAGACATCAGTGCCAAATAATACACAGGAGACGACTCCATTTGTCAGGGAGAGATAGAAAATGCCAAGCTTCATTTCTGACTCAGGAATGCAACTAAGATTTTAGGAGCTTGCTTTCACAAGAGCTGGCTCGGGAAATTTCCACCGGGGAGGAAAAAGACTCATCATAACAGTAATAATAAAAGTCACAAAGTTCCACCACAAAGGGATAACAAACAGATGAGCCACAGCCAAGCTGGGGTGCTGGGGCTGTGGGTGGCTCCAGGACCCCCCCACGGTGCCCCCGGTCACGGTGCTACACACACACACACACACACACACACACACACACACACACACACACACACCAAAAACCTCAGTCTGTTAGGCTGTGGAAAAAATCCATGCACTACTGGAGGTTTCATAAAGAATTAAGTGAGCCTCAAGGCTCTCCATCAGCGCCAGCCCAACACCGGGCCCTTCTCCCATCAGAGCGTCTGTGGTTTCTCCTTCAGCGTGTGACCAGTGACTCCTCAGAGACGCCTGGAGGTCGGTGGGCTGCAGGGAACGGAGCTCTTTTCCAGGCAGCTTTGTGAGGTGCAGTGTCTGTATCAAACGCCTGCACTTCTGTGGGGCTGTGTTTGTTTATGTTTGGGCTCCTTCATCAGCACACACACGGGCGGGGGGGGGCATGTGAGGCCGGGCCCCAGGCTCTGCCCCTTCCTCCCATACCCTGGTGGGAACCTGCCCTGCGGGGTGGTGCCTGCGCCTTGGCCTGGCTTCCCATGGGCTTCATAGACCGGTGGGATAAAGTGCGCTCCTCAGAGCTTTCCAAAAGTGTGTCCTGGGTGAACTCGGCCTCAGACACGCAAAGGTCTAGATTACTTTTTCTATATTACTTTTTCTAAATTAATTCTCTTAAATTTAGCATCAAGATATGCCTTGAATTACCATACATAAAAAATGAGCATTTCTAGGAAAGAGAGCTTATACATGGTATTTCATAATAAAGCTAGATGCAGCTGCTTTATGTTTGTAATCTGTGTGTTATAGGCTTGACTCTGGAGATGGACTGCCTGGAATGTGTAAGTTGAGTGCCAAGTTAGGATTTCCTGCTCTGGATGAAGCATCTTCCTGTGCGGTTCACGCAAGGCTATGTCTGCCCACTGCTCTTCACAACGGCATGCTGGGAATATCACCGTTCACCGCTAGAGTGCAAGCCTAAACCCCAGTCCATTCCTTCCACATGGAAGACAGCAGCTGAGCTGGTGGCAGGGCAGGGAAGGGGCCAGGGTGCGGCCCTTGTCTGGGCTCCAGAGCAGGCAGGAGCTTCTGGAAGGGAAGACACCCTGCCCCGGGCCCACGGTGGGGCCCACGGAGGGGCCCTGCCCCTCCACACATGCCTCTGGCTCTGCGGACTGCAGTCTCAGGGCCTGGTGGTTGAGGTGCGGTCTGTGGGGTTCAGCTCATGCTGATTCCACAGAGCCTAAAAGGGCACAAACTGTGAGCCTGGAGCCACGTCCAGCACAGACGGGACAGCTCCAGGCATGTCCTCAAAGTGCTCAGAGAACAGGAGGGGGTGGACACGGGACGGGGGGCGGGCACGGGACAGGGACGGCGGGCACGGGACAGGGACGGCAGACATGGGACAGGGACGGCGGGCACGGGACAGGGGCAGCGGGCACGGGACAGGGACGGCAGACATGGGACAGGGACGGCGGGCACGGGACAGGGGCGGTAGGGACGGGACAGGGACGGCGGACATGGGACTTGGGCAGCGGACATGGGACGGGGCGGCGGACACGGCACAGGTACAGTGGGGACAGGACAGGGACAGCGGGCACAGGACAGGGGTGGTAGGGACAGGACAGGAACGGCGGACACGGGACAGGGGCGGCGGACACGGGACAGGTACAGTGGGGAATGGGACAGGGGCAGCGGGCACGGGACAGGGGTGGCGGGCACGGGACAGGGGCGGTGGACATGGGACAGGGGCGGCGGACACAGGAAAGGGGCGGCGGACATGGGACAGGGGCGGCAGACACGGGACAGGGGCGGCGGACACGGGACAGGGGAGCTGACACGGGACAGTTGTGGACACGGGATGGGGGGGGTGGACACGGGAAAGGGGGGCGGACTTGGGACGGGACGGCGGACACAGGACAGGGACGGTGGGCACGGGACAGTGGGGCGGACACGGGACAGGGACGGCAGACACGGGACGGGATGGCAGACACGGGACAGGGACTGCGGACACGGGACAGGGATGGCGGACACGGGACAGTGGGGCAGACACGGGACAGGGATGGAGGACACGGGACAGGAACGGCAGACACGGGACAGGGACTGTGGACACGGGACAGGGATGGCAGAGACGGGACAGGGATGGCGGACACGGGACAAGAACGGCAGACACGGGACAGGGACGGCGGACACAGGACAGGGATGGCGGGCACGGGACAGTGGGGCGGACACGGGACAGTGGGGCGGACACGGGACAGGGGGGCAGACACGGGACAGGAACGGCGGACACGGGACGGGGGGCGGACACGGGACAGGAACGGCGGACACGGGATGGGGGCAGACACGGGACAGGAACGGCGGACACGGGACGGGGGGCAGACATGGGACAGAGGGGCGGACACGGGACGGGGGATGGCAGACATGGGACAGGGACGGTGGGGACGGGACAGGGGCGGACACAGGACGGGGGCGGTGGACATGGGATGGGGACGGTGGACACGGGACAGGGACGGCGGACACAGGACAGGGATGGTAGGGCCGGGACAGAGACAGTGCACACAGCTGTACCTGCTCCGCTGACATCCATCCAGTGGCTCATGGCCCAGGAGGGCTCTGTCCTTCACGGGTTACAGGCTCTGCGCAGGCGTGGATGCTGGACACACATGTGCGGCCCCAGCCCAGAAGAGAGGTAGGAGTCACCTGCTGCCACCTGACCATCCCCCTTGCTCATGGAACCCGGAAAAGACCACAAGAGGACATGGTTTCCAGGGCAGATGGAGAGGCACAGGGCCCTGCTGGTGGACAGTGGACTGCACTGGACACATCTAGAGATCCCGAGCATGGTATGAGGTGAACAGCGCGGCATGGTGGGTGGGCTGCCTGCCGTGAGAGTAGATTTCACACTCTTGCCCCAAACAAAAACGTCGCTGTGGAGTGGCAGGTGTCTGGTTGGCCATCGCAGTCCTGGGGCCTCTCTGGTAATGTGGGAGAATCCTGTGAATAAAACAGCAGCTGCGTGCCCGGCGAGTGGGAGCGAGCTGGGCAGGGCAGGACTGGAGAGCTGGGGGCCAGGAGCCGCCCCGTGCAGGTGACCACACCGGAGACCTGTGCTTCAGGTCTGAGGCGTCTCGTGTCCAACGGTGGCGGAGGCTGGGCAGAGGGGCCGGCCCTGTGCCGCCGAGAGCCAGGCCAAGTCCTGGTCAGAGCTCAGAGATGAGCCGGGGCAAGCCAGACCTCACCAAAGGGGCAACGTAGATGCGGCTCCAACAAGCCATGGAGGAGACACAGCATTTCAAACCAGACCAAAAAGCAGAGCAAGAAGAGATTGCTCAGAGCAGGGTGCTCTCCGCGTGTGATCAGAAGGGGTGTTCTCTGTGTGTGTTCTCCGAGTGTGATCAAAAGGGGTGTTCTCTGTGTGTGTTCTCCGAGTGTGATCAGAAGGGGTGTTCTCTGCGTGTGTTCTCCGCGTGTGATCAGAAGGGGTGTTCTCTGTGTGTGTTCTCTGTGTGATCAGAAGGGGTGTTCTCTGCGTGTGTTCTCCGAGTGTGATCAGAAGGGGTGTTCTCTGCGTGTGTTCTCCGAGTGTGATCAGAAGGGGTGTTCTCTGCTTGTGTTCTCCGTGTGTGATCAGAAGGGGTGTTCTCTGCGTGTGTTCTCCGAGTGTGATCAGAAGGGGTGTTCTCTGCGTGTGTTCTCCGAGTGTGATCAGAAGGGGTGTTCTCTGCGTGTATTTTCCATGTGTGAGCAGAAGGGGTGTTCTCTGCGTGTGTTCTCTCTGTGTGTGATCAGAAGGGGTATTCTCTGCGTGTGTTCTCTGTGTGATCAGGAGGGGTGTTCTCTGCATGTGTTCTCCGAGTGTGATCAGAAGGGGTGTTCTCTGCGTGAGTTCTCTGTGTGATCAGAAGGGGTGTTCTCTGCGTGTGTTCTCTGTGTGATCAGAAGGGGTGTTCTCTGCGTGTGTTCTCCGTGTGTGATCAGAAGGGGTGTTCTCTGCGTGTGTTCTCTGTGTGATCAGGAGGGGTGTTCTCTGCGTGTGTTCTCCGAGTGTGATCAGAAGGGGTGTTCTCTGCGTGTGTTCTCTGTGTGATCAGGAGGGGTGTTCTCTGCGTGTGTTCTCTGTGTGATCAGAAGGGGTGTTCTCTGTGTGTGTTCTCCAAGTGTGATCAGAAGGGGTGTTCTCTGTGTGTGTTCTCTGTGTGATCAGAAGGGGTGTTCCCTGCGTGTGTTCTCCGAGTGTGATCAGAAGGGGTGTTCTCTGCGTGTGTTCTCTGTGTGATCAGAAGGGGTGTTCTCTGCGTGTGTTCTCCGAGTGTGATCAGAAGGGGTGTTCTCTGCTTGTGTTCTCTGTGTGATCAGAAGGGGTGTTCTCTGCGTGTGTTCTCCGTGTGTGATCAGAAGGGGTGTTCTCTGCGTGTGTTCTCTGTGTGATCAGAAGGGGTGTTCGCTGCGTGTGTTCTCCGAGTGTGATCAGAAGGGGTGTTCTCTGCGTGTGTTCTCCGAGTGTGATCAGAAGGGGTGTTCTCTGCGTGTGTTCTCAGTGTGATGAGAAGGGGTGTTCTCTGCGTGTGTTCTCCGAGTGTGATCAGAAGGGGTGTTCTCTGCGTGTGTTCTCCGAGTGTGATCAGAAGGGGTGTTCTCTGCGTGTGTTCTCCGAGTGTGATCAGAAGGGGTGTTCTCTGCGTGTGTTCTCCGAGTGTGATCAGAAGGGGTGTTCTCTGCGTGTGTTCTCTGTGTGATCAGAAGGGGTGTTCTCTGTGTGTGTTCTCTGTGTGATCAGAAGGGGTGTTCTCTGCGTGTGTTCTCCGAGTGTGATCAGAAGTGGTGTTGTCTGCGTGTGTTCTCTGTGTGATCAGAAGGGGTGTTCTCTGCGTGTGTTCTCCGAGTGTGATCAGAAGGGGTGTTCTCTGCGTGTGTTCTCTGTGTGATCAGAAGGGGTATTCTCTGCGTGTGTTCTCTGTGTGATCAGAAGGGGTGTTCTCTGCGTGTGTTCTCTCTGTGTGTGATCAGAAGGGGTGTTCTCTGCGTGTGTTCTCTCTGAGTGTGATCAGAAGGGGTCTTTTCTCCGTGTGTTCTCTGTGTGATCAGGAGGGGTGTTCTCTGCGTGTGTTCTCCGAGTGTGATCAGAAGGGGTGTTCTCTGTGTGTGTTCTCTGTGTGATCAGAAGGGGTGTTCTCTGCATGTGTTCTCCGTGTGTGATCAGAAGGGGTGTTCTCTGCGTGTGTTCTCTGTGTGATCAGAAGGGGTGTTCTCTGTGTGTGTTCTCCGAGTGTGATCAGAAGGGGTGTTCTCTGCGTGTGTTCTCCAAGTGTGATCAGAAGGGGTGTTCTCTGTGTGTGTTCTCTTTGTGATCAGAAGGGGTGTTCTCTGCATGTGTTCTCCGAGTGTGATCAGAAGGGGTGTTCTCTGCGTGTGTTCTCCGAGTGTGATCAGAAGGGGTGTTCTTTGCATGTGTTCTCCGAGTGTGATCAGAAGGGGTGTTCTCTGCGTGTGTTCTCCGTGTGTGATCAGAAGGTGTGTTCTCTGCGTGTGTTCTCTGTGTGATCAGAAGGGGTGTTCTCTGTGTGTGTTCTCTGTGTGATCAGAAGGGGTGTTCTCTGCGTGTGTTCTCTGTGTGATCAGAAGGGGTGTTCTCTGCGTGTGTTCTCTGTGTGATCAGAAGGGGTGTTCTCTGCGTGTGTTCTCTGTGCGATCAGAAGGGGTGTTCTCTGCGTGTGTTCTCTCTGTGTGTGATCAGGAGGGGTGTTCTCTGCGTGTGTTCTCCAAGTGTGATCAGAAGGGGTGTTCTCTGCGTGTGTTCTCCAAGTGTGATCAGAAGGGGTGTTCTCTGCGTGTGTTCTCCGAGTGTGATCAGAAGGGGTGTTCTCTGCGTGTGTTCTCCGAGTGTGATCAGAAGGGGTGTTCTCTGCATGTGTTCTCTGTGTGAGGAGAAGATATTTTCTTTGCGTGTGTTCTCTGTGTGATCAGGAGGGGTGTTCTCTGTGTGTGTTCTCCGAGTGTGATCAGAAGGGGTGTTCTCTGCGTGTGTTCTCTGTGTGATCAGAAGGGGTGTTCTCTGCGTGTGTTCTCTGTGTGATCAGAAGGGGTGTTCTCTGCGTGTGTTCTCTCTGTGTGTGATCAGAAGGGGTGTTCTCTGCGTGTGTTCTCTGTGTGATCAGAAGGGGTGTTCTCTGCGTGTGTTCTCTGTGTGATCAGAAGGGGTGTTCTCTGCGTGTGTTCTCCGAGTGTGATCAGAAGGGGTGTTCTCTGCGTGTGTTCTCCGAGTGTGATCAGAAGGGGTGTTCTCTGCGTGTGTTCTCCGAGTGTGATCAGAAGGGGTGTTCTCTGCGTGTGTTCTCCGAGTGTGATCAGAAGGGGTGTTCTCTGCGTGTGTTCTCCGAGTGTGATCAGAAGGGGTGTTCTCTGCGTGTGTTCTCCGAGTGTGATCAGAAGGGGTGTTCTCTGCGTGTGTTCTCCGAGTGTGATCAGAAGGGGTGTTCTCCGAGTGTGATCAGAAGGGGTGTTCTCTGCGTGTGTTCTCCGAGTGTGATCAGAAGGGGTGTTCTCCGAGTGTGATCAGAAGGGGTGTTCTCTGCGTGTGTTCTCCGAGTGTGATCAGAAGGGGTGTTCTCTGCGTGTGTTCTCCGAGTGTGATCAGAAGGGGTGTTCTCTGTGTGTGTTCTCTGTGTGATCAGAAGGGGTGTTCTCTGCGTGTGTTCTCTCTGTGTGATCAGAAGGGGTGTTCCCTGCTTGTGTTCTCCGCGTGTGATCAGAAGGGGTGTTCTCTGTGTGTGTTCTCTGTGTGATCAGAAGGGGTGTTCTCTGCATGTGTTCTCCGTGTGTGATCAGAAGGGGTGTTCTCTGCGTGTGTTCTCTGTGTGATCAGAAGGGGTGTTCTCTGCATGTGTTCTCCGTATGTGATCAGAAGGGGTGTTCTCTGCGTGTGTTCTCTGTGTGATCAGAAGGGGTGTTCTCTGCGTGTGTTCTCCGAGTGTGATCAGAAGGGGTGTTCTCTACGTGTGTTCTCTCTGTGTGTGATCAGAAGGGGTGTTCTCTGCGTGTGTTCTCCGAGTGTGATCAGAAGGGGTGTTCTCTGCGTGTGTTCTCCGAGTGTGATCAGAAGGGGTGTTCTCTGCATGTGTTCTCCGCGTGTGATCAGAAGGGGTGTTCTCTGCGTGTGTTCTCTGTGTGATCAGAAGGGGTGTTCTCTGCATGTGTTCTCCGTGTGTGATCAGAAGGGGTGTTCTCTGCGTGTGTTCTCTGTGTGATCAGAAGTGGTGTTCTCTGTGTGTGTTCTCTGTGTGATCAGAAGGGGTGTTCTCTGCATGTGTTCTCCATGTGTGATCAGAAGGGGTGTTCTCTGCGTGTGTTCTCTGTGTGATCAGAAGGGGTGTTCTCTGTGTATGTTCTCTGTGTGATCAGAAGGGTTGTTCTCTGCGTGTGTTCTCCGAGTGTGATCAGAAGGGGTGTTCTCTGCGTGTGTTCTCTGTGTGATCAGAAGGGGTGTTCTCTGCGTGTGTTCTCCGTGTGTGATCAGAAGGGGTGTTCTCTGTGTGTGTACTCTGTGTGATCAGAAGGGGTGTTCTCTGCGTGTGTTCTCCAAGTGTGATCAGAAGGGGTGTTCTCTGTGTGTGTTCTCCGAGTGTGATCAGAAGGGGTGTTCCCTGCGTGTGTTCTCCGAGTGTGATCAGAAGGGGTGTTCTCTGCGTGTGTTCTCCGAATGTGATCAGAAGGGGTGTTCTCTGCGTGTGTTCTCTGCGTGTGATCAGAAGGGGTGTTTCCTGCGTGTGTTCTCTGTGTGATCAGAAAGGGTGTTCTCTGCGTGTGTTCTCTCTGTGTGTGATCAGAAGGGGTCTTCTCTGCGTGTGTTCTCTCTGTGTGTGATCAGAAGGGGTGTTCTCTGCGTGTGTTCTCCGAGTGTGATCAGGAGGGGTGTTCTCTGCGTGTGTTCTCTGTGTGTGATCAGAAGGGGTGTTCTCTGCGTGTGTTCTCTGTGTGATCAGAAGGGGTGTTCTCTGCGTGTGTTCTCCGTGTGTGATCAGAAGGGGTGTTCTCTGTGTGTGTTCTCCAAGTGTGATCAGAAGGGGTGTTCTCTGCGTGTGTTCTCCGTGTGTGATCAGAAGGGGTGTTCTCTGTGTGTGTTCTCCGAGTGTGATCAGAAGGGGTGTTCTCTGTGTGTGTTCTCTGTGTGATCAGAAGGGGTGTTCTCTGCGTGTGTTCTTCGAGTGTGATCAGAAGGGGTGTTCTCTGTGTGTGTACTCTGTGTGATCAGAAGGGGTGTTCTCTCCGTGTGTTCTCCGAGTGTGATCAGAAGGGGTGTTCCCTGCGTGTGTTCTCCAAGTGTGATCAGAAGGGGTGTTCTCTGCGTGTGTTCTCCGAGTGTGATCAGAAGGGGTGTTCTCTGCATGTGTTCTCCGAGTGTGATCAGAAGGGGTGTTTTCTGAGTGTGTTCTCCGACTGTGATCAGAAGGGGTGTTCTCTGTGTGTGTTCTCTGTGTGATCAGAAGGGGTGTTCTCTGTGTGTGTTCTCCGAGTGTGATCAGAAGGGGTGTTCTCTGCGTGTGTTCTCTGTGTGATCAGAAGGGGTGTTCTCTGCGTGTGTTCTCTGTGTGATCAGAAGGGGTGTTCTCTGCGTGTGTTCTCTGTGTGATCAGAAGGGGTGTTCTCTGCGTGTGTTCTCCGAGTGTGATCAGAAGGGGTGTTCTCTGCGTGTGTTCTCTGAGTGTGATCAGAAGGGGTGTTCTTTGTGTGTGTACTCTGTGTGTGATCAGAAGGGGTGTTCTCTGCGTGTGTTCTCCGAGTGTGATCAGAAGGGGTGTTCTCTGCGTGTGGTTTGCATGTGTGAGCAGAAGGGGTGTTCTCTGCATGTGTTCTCTGAGTGCGATGAGTAGCCCTGGCTGTGGACTTCCAAAGATCTTACAGGAGATGGCTTCAAAACTGAAGTCTTTGAAAGAGGCAGAAAGGATCAAGGGAAAATTTCTCCTGGCCCACAATTAGGTAGATATTAGAGACAAGATGGGGGGGCATTAAAAATACACCCAAAGACATAGCCGCTCAGAGAGCAGGACCAAGAGGCTGGCCACACAGGTCGGGCGCAGACGTCCACAGCCCGGGGAGCTGAGCCCAGGGCATGCCGGCACCTGCCCTCGGAGAGGTGTGCTTCTCCCTCCTCTGGGCAGGGAGTCTGGATTCTTTTCCTGACGAGAAGGACTTCACGGTGTGCCCTGGGCAGCCTTCCCTGCGATCTCCACCTCGGGTGACGCAAAACAACTCTTACCCCACATCTGCCAAGTTTGGCTGGGCCCCCAGGAAGACAGGGCCTGGGCCCCAGGAACCGGAAGCTGGCAGAGCCCCCTCCAGTCAGTGAGACGCCCCAGATCCCTCCGAGTTTTTAGCTCCACATAAATTTGGGTTCGAACTCAGTGTCATGAAAAAGACAGCTGTGAACATTCTAAAGAAATGATTCAGAACAAGATACTCCATTCAGACACAGTCCTCTGATTCTTGGCAATGTTTCCCGTACCCACATGCGCAGTGCTGTTTGGTTAGCAGTTACAAACAGATGAAGTAAGATTCTCTCTCTCTCTCTCTTTTTTGTTGGTCGCGGGGCCTGAACTCTGGGCCTGGGCACTGTTCCTCAGTTTTTTTTGCTCCAGGCTAGTGCTCTACTTGAGCTTCAGCTCCATTTCCGGCTTTTTGGTGGCTAATTGGAGATAAGAGACTTTCCTGCCTTTCCTGGGTTCAAAATGATCCTCTGATCTCAGCTTCCTGAGTAGCTAGGATTACAGGCGTGAGCCACCAGCTCCCAGTGACATAGTAGTTTTTATAGTTGTTAACCACCTCTTGATTTTTGTCTAATTAATTACTGATCTAGCCTCAAGCTTATGTATAATGTACTTTTTAAATATCTAAATAAAGCATCTTCAAGTTTACTTCAAAATTTAATGTTCTTCTACACTTCTTTTGAATCAATTAAGTGGAAAAGTGGGAAAGTTTTCTTACATCTTCCAGCTGATGCACAACAGGGTGTGTACCCACAGGAACTCGGCTTGGGGCCCGGCCTCATTACATTTCTCTGCATGTTACTTTTGGCTTCACTCTGGCCAAATCGCCACAAAAAGAAGAGAGAATGATGGTGGAAAATACTAAATTTAGTTTTCTAAATGTTTTGCCTGCTAATACAAATTAAAGGATGAATTTCAACATGCTCAATTTTATTTTCCCCTAAACTACAGCTAAGTATGCAACTATTTGCTGTTAAGACAGATGCAGTTAAAAATAATCTGCACAACTGCACAGCCAAACGTGGAGGCCACCCCCAGCCTCTGGACGGCTCTGGGGGGAGGAAGCTAACCGAGGAGCAACCGTGCCAGACTATTTCCTTTCTTGGAGTGGGAATCAGCTGCTGTGCCCATAGAGGGCGGGCTTTAGATGCACATCTATACATGTATACACTTAATAGGGGACTAACATGTATTGGTGGTTTGAGGACGTGTTTCAGAGTCAGAGCAGCCCCAGTGTGCTGATGCATGATCACCAGGCCAGCCTCGGCTGTGAACCGCAGGTGAAGTGGAAGACTCGCTTCCCTAACAGTTTATATCCCTTATATTTATTGAGAAGCCAACTGTAAGTAAATTTCACCTTCAGTGGAGCTCAGACGAGGGGTCAGGAATGGATGGAGTAATGCACAGCAATCCTAGAGGGTGTTAGTAATGCACAGCAATCCTCAGCCCTCAGCCCCTCCTCAGCCACGTGCCTGTAGCCATTATTTCTGTTAATTAATCTTATGAGCATAAACTATACTTTGCAAAGCCCTGCAGCCTGCAGAAATGCACTCGGGAGGCGTTATACTTGATATGGAGAAGCAACAGCCCATGACTAGACTGTGGTGGTGTTTCTGTAGGACGTCCCGTTGGGCACCTCTTGCAGGCACTGTGGGAAGGTCTCTCCTAGAGCTTCAGTCTGGAGTTCTTCCCATAGTCACCACCTCCTTCCCCAGCCCAGGTCTGCTCACACCCTAGGGCCTGCACTCTTTCTAAAGGCTCTGGTGCCTTCCTGCCCCTCTAACCTCTGCTTTTCTTTCTCACAGGTATTGGGTCAAGATCAGCGGAATGCACCTCAAATTCCAAATTATCACCGATTTCCCAGAACATGGAAGATTCATACAGGATATAAGTGACATAATGTGTGTATTTTCTAAAAACAAATCCTCCTTTAATCATATTTTCTTGAATTTTATATGTTTCAATTCATGTAAAGGCAATTTACTCCATCAACTGAGATTAGACACATTGCATGTCATAAATGCTTAACAATGTTTAATTTCACACTTTTCTGTATATTGATTCAAAATCTTTGATCACTTTCCCCATTGTTTAATAACTATTACATAATCTCACAGCATTAACTTATCAATTATAAGGACTGGACAGTACCTTTCCTCCTGCCAGTAACTTGAGCACAGACATGTCAATGGAAAAAGGAAGGAAGGAAGCAAAGAAAGAAAGAAAAACCTAATTTATTATAAATTTAACTTAGAGTTCATTGTTCTAAGTCTGGTAGGAAAGTCTTTCTAAAACAGTTTCTTTATTGTCTATAATTCATCCTTACACATGAAGTTTCTATAGCAACCTCCTGATTACTCATCCTAATATTTAAACTCTAAGAATTTTCTTATTGTTCAAGAAGAATAAGAAATAACTCACATATAATGGTATTATTGACTTTGCATGTTGGCTTCGAAGGCTATTTGATCATGTTTTTGGAAGAGAAAAATTCATATATTTGGGGACCAGATTTTTATTGCTTTTTCACACATTTTTATTCTTGGATGAACTCACAATCTTAAAAAATACTCATGATTGTGGTTTTCCTTTATACAGTATTTTTATATAAATAAACTTTAGTCTACTTACTATACTCTTCCAAAATTAGTTTCCACTTGACTTTTCCAAACCTTCTTTTAAATGTAGCCACATTTCACATTTTTCTAAATAGTAGCTCTATTATTTAAATCAAGTAATATTTATTTAGGTAAGGACTAATTTGTATAAAATACATTTACCAAAAGTAAGCTGTAAAAAGGCAGAAGAGATTTCAATTTACAACCTTTCTAGGATGTCTATAAATTGTTAGCTTCTTCTATTTTCATAACATGTATTTTATTGCATTGTATCTCCCAGATCTGTTCTTGTGCAACTTTTAGTCAGTTCATGCAGTCTTTGTTCCCAAAGCTCCACTGTTAGGAATTCTCTCCCATTCCACCTCAGAATTTGGGTGATGTTGAAGAGTTGAGTCTCCTTTGACTATGTCACAGTAAAGCCATGCATCAACTATTCCTGCATGCAGGCATTTTCAATATAATGAGCTAGTTACCCACATGTTCACACCTTGTGCTGGTGGTGTATTAAGGGACATTTTTGTTTGTGTAATCTTTATTTAGGACACATAATGGAAGAACCAACCAATATTCCATGTGTGGCTTATTACTATTTTCACTACCTCAAAATTTTGATTTATTGCTCCTCACCTACAAAATGATATTCTTTTGTATTTCTTGTATTTTATCTCATTTTATACTGTAAAGTAGTCACAGGTACATGAGAACATGATACCTAGAAAATGGTAAGTATTCCTAAATTCAATATTGTCAGGGCACTGTCAGTTTAACACAAAAGAGGCTAGTAGATATTTACAGATGATAGTTACTTGAATAAATACCATAAGTTGCTTCTTTATCCGTATCTTCCAACATGTGATTTAGCACAGTAACGTTTTGTTTTTAAATGTTCACACTTCTATCATGGAAGGTAAACACTTCGCGCCAGACACGAGCCCCAGCTCACAGAGGTAAGGCAGCTCATCGCAGCTTTACCATCTTTTACAGAGACTTTCTACAGACGTGTGTTGTAAGAACCAAGTTAAAACCACATGAAAAGTTAAACATTTTCTTTTTCTTTCTCTCTCTTTTTCTGGATCATGTGAGATGTGATTCCTCCCCACAAGGCTTTCTTTCTGAGTTGAATGCTTTGACTCTATGAATCTGAGTTTAGAATTAGGTTCCATTAACCGTTAGGCACTGAGGCATACCCTTGGAAAGAGGAGAGCTTTCCAGACTCATCCTCATTATCATCATCATCATCACCACCACCACTACCACTGTTGCTATTTGAAAATAATTTTAATATATATTGTATTGTTATTGTAAAGGTGATGTACAGAGGGGTGACAGTTACATAAGCCAAGAAATGAGTACATTTCTTTTTGAACCATGTCTTCCCTTCCCTTGAGCTCCCCCGTTTTTCCTTCCCATCCCCACCCACAAATTGTATGCTTCATTTTCCACATGGTGTCTAGTGAGTAGCACTGCTGCCTTTGTTCATTTGTTCACCCTTTGTCTCACCATTTCTGTTCCCTCCACATACTCTCAAAAGATAGCTAAACATACAAACTAAACAAAATTTAAAGCAAACAGAAACTGCAAGAAAGAAAAAAAGCCCTTTATTTCCCGTTCTTGAAGTTCATTTCAATAAATTTTATTTATTTATTTACTCATTTATTTATTTATTTTGCTGGCCCTGGAGCCTGAACTCTGGGCCTGGGCGCTGTCCCTCAGCTCTTCAGCTCAAGGCTAGCGCTCTACCACTTGAGTCACAGCACCACTTCCAGCTTTTTCTGCTTATGTGTTGCTGAGGAATCAAACCCAGGGCCTCATGCATGAAAGGCAAGCGCTCTACCACTGAGCCACCTTCCCAGCCCTACATATTATTTTATATAATCATATGCACATAGCTATTGAGCCTTTGTAATGCTCTCCTGAGAATATCCTCCTTTGGTCTCACTGTGACTGTCTAGAGACATGTATAGTTTATCACATTCTGGTATATTTTTTTTGTGTTAGGCACATTATGGTTACCACAAATGAAGGAAACTATACAACCTGCTTCTTTGGGTCTGACCTACTTTACTTAATATATTGTGAACTGGTTCAACCATTCAGGAAAGCAGTATGGAGGTTACTCAAAAGACTAAACATAGAGCTTCCCCATGACCCAGCAATCCCACTCCTAGCCATTTATCCAACAGACCACAAACAAGTCCACACTAAAGCTACCATCACAACCACGTTCATTGCAGCATTGTTTACCATAGCCAAGATATGGAATCAACCCAGATGCCCCTCAGTAGATGAATGGATCAAGAAAATATGGAACATATGCACAATGGAATTCTATGCTTCCATCCAAAAGAAAGATATTATACCATTCATAAGGAAATAAAAATAATTCTCAGCAAATACAATTCCCACTGTCGGTTGATTGGATGCTCCAAATGGAGAAGTTTCTGTACTCAGACTGTCCAAAAAGCAGAGGCCTGACATGTTCATCTGTGTCATCGCCTCAGTGACCCAGAGAGACATGGACACGTGCTGTCCAGGTCTTAGGAATTCTCTTTCATTCCACCTCCGAATTTGGGTGATGTTTAAGAGTTGAGTCTCCTTTGACTATATCACAGTAAAGCCATGCATCAACTATTCCTGCATGCAGGCATTTTCAATATAATGAGCTGGTTACCCACATGTTCACACCTTGTGCTGGTGGTGTATTAAGGGACATTTTTGTTTGTGTAATCTTTATTTAGGACACATAATGGAAGAACCAACCAATATTCCATGTGTGGCTTATTACTATTTTCACTATCTCAAAATTTTGGTTTATTGCTCATCACCTACAAAATGATATTTTTTATATTTCTTGTATTTTATCTCTATAAAACCAGAACAGATATGAGGACCACATACTGTGTGGGTATCTGGTAGAATTTAAGTCCTCTCACACACATGCACACAACACACATGCCCTTGCACACATGCACAGACATGTGCACATGCATGCACACACACCACACATACTCCACACATATGATGAGCTCACATACACACACAGCACAAATGCATGCGCACACATATGCACACATACACACCCTTTTGGTGGTGATTTTCTCTGAGTAGACCACCTCACCCATGCCTATGAACACGAGTACATCAAGGCATGTCCCTTGCCTAAAATAATAATACAATGTTCTCATGGACTCCACATAATGGAAACCACATGTCAGATGCACAGCGTGCTTTCCGGGAGAGAGAAGTGGGAGAATTTGGGTCATTTTCTGAGAGATTTCTTGTGGGTTAGCATGTGCCAAACTGGAGCCCCTTAAAAGAAACAAAATCCCGTGGGTTTCACTGGGCTCTGCTTGGGAGGATCTGTGCTCACTCACGGAAGAGCTGCTTCAGAGGCACCATGGCCTGGCCACGGCCCCGCGGGAGTCTGGACAGGGCTCCAGTCCTGCTGTGAGCCATGCTGAGGTCACTCAGGTTGCAAGATGCTGGTGGACCGTGAGTCAGCACAGCCACTGGCACACGCAAAGCCCGCAGGCACACGCTGTTAACTGCGACTGCAGAAACAGCCCAAAGGGACCCGGGCTGGGCCCCCACACCGCTGCGCATCCAGCCTTTCACACACATGTGCTTAGAGATGGAAAATCTCGGAGGCACGCCTTGAGAAAAGGGATTCAAGCTGGAGGGAATACAGACCCAGATTCAAGCATTTGGTCATTACTGCCAGATACCATGTCAGCATCCATTTCCATCAATCTCCAAAAGAAGACTTTCAACTGATGCCAGAGTCAACAAAACCAGCCATGTGCAGCAGTTCAGCTGAGTGCGCCTATGTCCGGCTCCCTGCAAGGGCTCAGTCAGTAACTCTCACCACTTGTGATGTTCTTTCCACCATCAAGCAGGGACACCTAACCATCAAACGTCATGGACACAGTGTGGACTCCAGCTGTGCTCAGAAGAGTCCTAAACTGAAAACAACCTAGTTTATTAGCCAGCAGGATTGTAGATGAATGCAAGAAATTCATGCAGCAAATCACTTCAAATCAGTAAAGAACGAAGTCACACCCATTATATGCAGAGAAAGACCGAGAGGAACAGAAAAGACAAAGTCGATGAACAGTGCTGGTTGTGTTTGCCACAGTGGGACAGAGGAGGAAGAGGGTGAGGAATGCTCCGGGGAACCTCCAGGCTGACAGGAGTATTCCACAACCCGACCTGGATGCTAGTGACTGTGTAAAAATCCACCACACCCACATCCAGCATCGTTTACTATCCGGTGTGACGCACCTCAACCTAGGAAGATTACAAATGCGACAGTGGGGCTGAGCTCTGAGAGGAGGGACTGCAGCTGTCCTGTGCAGTGATGACGGTCTCTCTCTTAGTAATGGTGAGTTCTTTGCTTGCACAGTAAAAGATGAGAGGAGGAATCCAAGGCTAGGAGGGAGAGGCGAGGTTCGGGCTAGCCCTCCCTCATAAAGAGGCCCTCTGCCTGACCTCTGGGCTGATGGAGGGCACCAGGGACAGTGGCTTGGGTCTCTCTCCACCCCCACCCCTCCTCCTTCCCGTCACGGACACTGCCACGCTTCCCTTTGCCACACCATGGCTACTTCTCCAGTAACTCCACTCTGCGCACAGAAACAAATAAAAGGAACCCACACTGGTTTTTACTTAAAAGTGTGAATTTGAGAAGCATTTTTTTAAAAACCAAGTTGAATTTTCAAGAGAAAATTTTGGACTGATGATGGAATCGCATTCCAAAATAAACTCTGTTGGAGAAGTTAGCATTATGGATAAAACTGGGAAGTAAGGACTGAGTTCCCCGGCCAATTCCAGATGACCTACAGCAAGGATCCGCAGACACCAGCTCTGGACCCTGGAGAGAGGACTGGCCCAAGGAGCTGCAGCTGACCTGGTGGAGCAGCAAGGGACTGGGGTCACCTGGAGGTCCCCAGCCTCTGCCAGGAACCCCGAGCGCGGCCCCGGAACTTCAGAAATACACTGCGGCTATAGAAGTGTTCGGAAACGGCCAGGACGCCCCAGCTGCCTCTCTTCTAGGATTCTGCAGATAATGACTGCATTGCACACTTGGAAAACTATGTGACCTGCCCAGCTAAAGAGCCGCCTGGGGCTGGGAAGGGTCCACAACTGCAGAGGGTACGTTACAAGAGAAAGACCCGCTTTGTATGGCCTGCGGAAGCTCCAGTCCTGTTGCTTTATGACTGAGGGGCGCCATGAGCGTCCGGAGCAGGTGGGGCCAGGCACCCTGGTGAGCTCGGCTTCCGGAAGCTTCCTGGTCATGGAAAGCGGATATTTTTAAGAACAAAGGAAGAGCATCAATGAGATAGCACGGAGGGAGCACACACCTACTGTTGCGTATAACATGCTGGGGAAGCCCCTTGGGTCCTGACTCCGGCCAACCCGCTCCTCACAGGTGTGCGGAGCCCTCATTACACAGCCACCCCGGAATTTCCTGTCCAACAGTCACTCACACATTTTCTGTTAGGTCCCTTCCCAACATGGAGGTCAGAATGCTCATCACAGACCCCAGAGCAAGCAGCCCGGGCCAGGCTCTCAGCGCTTATCCGCCCCTCCTCTCCCTCCCTAATCCCTTCACGCTGCTGTGAGTATATCTCGCATGCTGTCATTCCTTCTTTTTGGAAGAAGGATCTTGGCATCATTCGGGGAAACAAAGCATACTGGGAAACCTGAGCGGACGCCAAGCCTTTCCCAGCTCCAGATATCCAGGGATGGGTCCAATAACGGCTTCAGCCCGCGAGGATCTGGCACTGATGCAGGAGCATCTGTAAGGTCGCTGCAGCAGATCGGAGGCCCAGAGACCAGGCCAGAGGCGAGGCCAGACGAACTGCAGGAGCTCTTGGTTCTCAGACCCTTCCTACCCAGGAGTCTTTCACAAGCTAATTAACAGGACTGCTAGTGCACACAGAACCCGCTGGGCAAATGTTTGCTGAGTTATCTAATGTGAGCCTTCAGTAATTAGCGACTCTGAAGGGGGGGGCTCATTGGGGCTGGTGTTCACCGTGTGGGACACACGTCTTGGCTCTCGAGTTTAGCGTGGCCAAAGTCGCAGGTGAAGGAAAGATGAGTTACAGGGCTGCTGCGGTGTGCTAACACGGAGAACTTTCTGGAGGCCTCCCTCACTGAGCAAGTGTGCCAACACAAGGAACCCCCATGAAGGGCCCACAGAGAAGACCCGCCCACACAGCTGCAGGGGACATGGTCAGGCTGAGAACGATTTTTAAGGTTTTGGTTCAAATGTGAATAGAAGCATGATGTCGTCTGCTGGAGCAGTCAGCAGGATGCAGTGTCTCTGTGATCCGGCCCTCACTGCAGAGAGAATGGCGTGGGACAGGGAGTGTCTGAGAAATGTGGAAGTCGGCCGGGCTTGGCGGTGCAGGCCACCACGGTTCCCTGGAGAAGAGACGCAGGAGGGGCTGAGGACTGATGGAACAGAATTGGAATGTCAGCAGGATGTGGAGAAATCTGCCAAGAGAGGAGGCGAGGTACTGCGAGTCCTGACAGTGGCCAAGAGGGCCTAGCACGGAGCTGGCCTGTGGGGCGTGGGAGCGCTGAGGGAGGGGGGGCTGGCGGAGACGGAGTGGTCCTCCTCACGCAGGGTCCAGTGCAGACCACTTTAACTTCAGGCCAGACACGATGGGAGTCACGCCACCAGGAGCTGAAAGAGGAGCTGCCCTCATGTATGTGATTACAGTCACCTCATTAATACACCAACTGCCAAGTTCTCCATCCAGAACAGATTATTTCCTAGATGACATAGGCTTCACAAGTATTTGAGATGAAGATAATGTTTGTGCTTCTTGTACATCGTTTGTAAGTTCACTTGAATAGATGACCATTAGTTGCTTTTTTTTCTCACTCAAGAGATACTCCATTCATGTCATTACAGAAATAATTCATTTATCACAAACATAACTTCATCCAAATTCCAATAATGTTATCTTTCCACCGCTCCCTAAATTATCTGTGGTAATCTTTGTGAATGTTAGTGTTTAGTCTTGCCTGTCTTCCATGGAAAGGACACCAGGTCTGAGATAGAGCAGGAAGCCCATGCAGACATGAGAGAGGGCCAGGGCCAGGTAGGATGTCAGGATGGAGGAGACCTCACAGGTGGGTGAACAGTGGCCTTGCTTTGTGCTAAAGGGGCCAATTTTACAAGAAAATCTCAGGCTGGGGGTGTGGCTCACATGGTAAAGGGCCAGCCTAGCAAACAAAGACCTGAGTTCTAACTCTAGTACAACCTAAGCTATATGGTTGCATCAGAAGGTTATGGATTCCAGTGCTATTTTATTTTTATGTAGGCACTTGTGGCTATGAATTTTCCTCTTGCAGTGCTTTTACTCCAGGTTAGAGGTTCTGGTACAATGTGCTTGTTTTTATTGGTTTCTAGGAACTTTTTTATTTCTCCTGTGATCCACGTTTCTCAACAATGTATTGACTAGTCCTTTACATGGTTGAATGTTTTCTTCAGTATTTTTGAATATTGAGCTCTCGTTTGATTCCCTTATGGTCACATACAATATCTATTTTTTCTATGTCCTGCAGGGGGTCTATTTTGGAGAGAGTGCCAGGGGCTGCTGAGGAGAATGTGAGTTGTTCAGCTACTGCTCTTCATTTGGATGCCGGAACGAGAGAATGTGGTACTGAGTATTCCCGGTTACGGTTCTGGGCAGCTCAGTGCTTGTAGTCTGGCTGTGCTGTTCCATGACCTTGGCCTCTTCTCTTTTACTGAGTGCACTGCTACGTGTTGACAGCCATAATCTTATCCTTGTGAATCATGCCTTTTATGAATATGAAGTGACGTTCTTTGTCCCTTTTAACTGCTTCTAACTTATGTCAGTTATATCAGATGTAAGTATGGCTAATTATATTTTGGTGTCCATTTTCTTGGAAGGTTTCTTAACCCCGAGCTTGTGTTTGTCTTTGTCAGTGAGGTGTCTTTCTTATAGGAAACAAATAATTGGGTATTGCCCAAAGTTGGATCAAAGCTGCCATTCTGTCTTCTGACAGAATAGTTGAGCCCACTGTGTTTAATATGACTCTTCAGAGAAGTGCTATGGTTCCTGTCATGTTGTTGTTTGTGTTATACTTGCTTCTTTTCTCTCCTTGCTTGTCTTATTTATTTATCTATTTATTTACTAACTTACTTAATGTATTTTGCTGGTTCTGGGACTTGAACTCAAGGCTTGGTCTCTGTCCATGAGCCAATTTGTGCTCAAGGCTGGTGCTCTAACACTTGAGCCACAGCGTCACTTTCAGCTTTTTCTGAGTAGTTTATTGGAGATCAGAGTCTTATGGACTTTCCTGCCTGGGCTGGCTTCAAACCATGATCCTCAGGTCTCAGCCTCCTGAGTAGCTAGGATGACAGGCATCAGCTCCCTTATGTACCTTTTGCAGTGCTTGTTTTATAGTCCTAGTTTCTTTAGCTTTTGCTTAGCATGGGTTTTTATTTCATGACCGATGGTAAAGGATATCTTCAGTGGGCACAGTAGTCTAGCTTGGCGGTGGTCTTTCACAGCTTGAATTACATCTTTCTATGCATTTCTTCAATCACTATTTGGGATTAGAAAGCTCCTGCTGCCCCACAGCCATTGAAGTCACTAGCTCTTCTCTTTGGAAGCTTTAAGCTTTCTTTCCTTTTTAGCTGTTTTTGTTGTTGCTGCTGCTGCTGTTTTACCATTGTTACTATGATGTGTCTAGGGGTGTGTCTTCCCTGGTCTGGTCTGGTGGAGTCTGGTATGCCTCCTTCACGTGGATGAAACTCTGGAGGTTGTGGAAGTTTTCTCCCACCGTTTGGTTGAATAGTTTCTCAATGCCTTTAAATTTTATTCCTTCTTCTTCATGTATCCTCATTACAGGCAGATTTGGTCTTTTGAAAAAGTCTGAGAGGACTTAAAAGTCAGTCTGCTGGTACCATCTGTGTTTTTCAGTCTTTGAGTAACTTAGTTTCTATGCTTTATCTTCAATGTGTGACACCACGTTTTCAACTTCTTTTCTATTCAGTTTCTTTCTTGAATAGCAGAGTTTTTAGTTAAAGGGTTTGTTTTTGTGGGTTTTTTTTTCATGGTTTTCATCCCTTTATTGAATTCCTCTCTTATATGCTACTTTGCCTTCTTCGGTTCACTTAGCTCATTGTTTGCATTCTTGTTCATTTGATTTCCCTTGTTGTTTGCCCAACTTCCCTTGGAATTTATCTATTTTCTAGCATATCTGTTCTTTTATTTCACTGAAAACTCATTTTTTTATTGTGCCCATTGTTTGGATTTCTTCCTCTTCACTGCCATTTAGGTCCTTCGTTGTGACATTATTGGTTTTGAACATAAAATTTTCTTGCTCATTCATGCAAGTCATGGTCTTTTACTGGAATATACACATCTGGATTTGGGGTTTGTGGAGTGTTCAGTCTCCTGAATTCTCTCATTGGTGGTTTCTTGATGTCTGATTAAGATGGAGGGGGCTAACTGGGTGGGGGTGGGTGGACTGGGAGCTTGAGTCTTCGTTGACAGTCAATTTCAGCAATTGAGACACCATGGGGAATTCTTTTCTCTCAGAGTGAGGAAGCTTAGTTTCAAGAGAGTGCAGGTGGTAAACCACAGTATTGTGGTTTATATTAGGTTGTAGGAGCAACAGTGAGTCACTGCTCCCATTCTAATCTTTTTGATGAATATAGGATCCAATTTGTACCTCTGTGTTCTAGGAAGACATTCCTTAAACACAGTAAGAAGGAGATTAAGGGAATAGTCCTGTTGGAGTAATTCTGGCACTTAGTTGTACAGGTGAGAGAAGGGAACTATGTTGTATGTGGGAGATGCATGTGGAATAAAGTAAGGAAAAGTAGTCAAAGTTACACTGGATGAGGATTTTAGGGTGATGTTATGGGAAGTGGATACGTATATATACATACAAACATAAGAAAGGCACAGCCAACACAAACAATCAAGGAATGCAAAAGAGAATAAAAAGAACGAAAAATAAGAAGACAAACTAATAAGAAAAATAATAAACAAAACACAAAACAAATAGATGTGTCCAGGTGTTCAGGTGTTCTGGCACTAAGGAGGATTAAGGAGCGAGGCTCAGGACAGAGTGTGTGCAAGGCTGCCTTCACTCACGGATAACGACAGCACGGATGGAAAGGGATGAACCTATGGCTGGAAAGAAAAAACTATGAGATTGGCGATGGGGTTTGGATACGATGGCTTTCGATAAAAGGAATGGAGTAAAGCAAACGCCAAGATTAAAGGGGAGAGAATAGCAAGTCTGTGCTAGAATTGTGATATTAAAGGGTAAATGGCCTTTTCTAATTTAAAGAAAATAGAAACTACAGAGTAAAATAATACAACTTCAAAACAGTTGAGCTAATACAGTAAAGACAAAACAAGTCACATACAGAAATTATACATTTTCAGTTGCTCTTATATATCTGTGTATGTATAGAGAGAGATTTCTTTGTCCCTGGCAATCATAGACCCGTGCGGCAGCTTCACGTCCCTCAGGAGGCCTTGGGGGGAAGGGGTTCGGAGTTTAAGCTACCACTAATAGTCCCGGCCTCTCACTGGCGCAGCAGGGGCCCGAGGCCGCTCACATCGCAGGCATGGAGCGGCTGCCTCTCTGGTGAGATCTGCATGGGGCAGTGGCTTGGCCTGTCATCCCAGCACTTTCCGCCAGGGGACCCACGGCGGCTGCCCTGGCCTCTGGTCTCTGGCTCCATGAGTATTCTCAAGGCTCTCCTGTACAGCAGTCCTCACGCCTGTCGCCTCTGGCTTCCTGGCTTTGGCTGTGGTTGCTCCTGCTTGGATACTCAGTCCTTCCTTCTCACTCACCCCATCACTGATTCAAACCCAGGTCCATGGAAGACGGTCCCACGGACCACCAGAAGTGTCCGCCGCCAGAGAAACCCTCAGCCAGCCTTTCAAAGCAGGCCAGTCTGTACACCCTGGTGTGGGAGCCACGTCCACAGACAGCTGGTGTGTCCCTCTGCTGAGTTTGGGATGGTCTCCCAGGGGGAGACCAGGCAGAGCACCTCCCAGTTCATTCTTTTTTTCATTTGTGAGGCACATTTTTTTATTGTGAAAATACCGTACAGAGGGGCTACAATTACATGGGCAAGGTAATGAGTGCATTTCTTATCAAGCATTGTAGCCTGCCCCTTTGTTTCCCCTTCCCATCCTCCCCCGACCCGAAAGATTCTTGCCTATCGGCTCAGTTATTATAGAACACAGTATGCAGGTTCCTCAAGGTTGAACATGGAACTACTGTATGACCCAGCAATCCTAGTCCCAGGCATAAATCTGAAGAGAACGAAGTCAGCGCACTCAGACACCTGCGCTCCTACAGTCATTCCGCTCCTCTTAATCAGAAATAGGGCACGGGGGTCATGTACACAGGGGGGAACAGCTCAGCTATACCAACATGGAATCCCAGGGCTTGTGACGTCATGGGCAGAACTGAACATCTTCAAGTCAAGTAAAATGCCGCAGGCAAAGGAAGGCAACTATCCCCTGATTGTCTCACGGTTGGATCCAGTTGATGTCGCAGATGTTGACCGTGGAACGTGGCAGCCAGTGGCTGACAGAGTAGGGGTGAGGGTCTGGCAGGGCTTGATCAACAAGTTCGAAGGACAAATAACTTCTGGTATTCTAGGCACAGCAAGGTGAACACAGGTAATGAAAATGAAGTGCTATCTCAATGACAAAGCTAGAAGGAGTTTTGAATTGTTTTACAATAATAATGACTAATGCTTAAAGAGATAGATTGCTTGCTTTGACTTAAACATTACCTGATACACTCATGTATAAAAGCATTGCATGGCATTCCATAAATTCACACAAATATTAGACAGACTTTAAATATTAATAGCTTTATGCTTTACATATTAAATAGATTTAAACATGAAATCGGTTTTTAATCCATGTCTATACATTCATATGCCAACAATCCTGCTCAAGGCTCTGTTTTAAAGACACTTCTTGGACTCAATGTATTTCTGTCTATTCCTTTTCCATGATCTCTCCTTTGACTGTATCAGACACTAGCCTTTGAGCTCAATAACACCTTCAACTCCCTTTCTTAAAACTCCTGCTTTACAGCACCAACACTTCTAGGAAGGATCATCTTCATTTTGCCTTTACTCTGAGATTCTTAACTCATGACATGGATTTACTTGCCTTTTCTCTGATTGTTCTGGAATCTGAACCCAAGCCCTCACACGTGCTACGCGAGTGCCCTGTCTCCAGTCCTGCTTTCTGCCCTGGTGCCTATCTGGGCAAAAGTGCACCTGTTTTAGTCTTCTCGCTACTTCAGGGTAGCTCCACCGCCTCCATCTTCCTTCCATTGCCAGGAGTCTTGCCTTTTCTGCAGCCCTCCTAATCTCCACCTCCCACAGATCTCAGACTGACAGGAATCTATCCCCGTGCCCATCTATGGTGAATTAGGGGTCTTGCAAACCTCTTACTAAGTTGGACTTGAACTATGATCCTCCTATTCTGTCTCCCAAGCAAGGGTTACAGGCATGTGCTGCTGGCACTGCTTTGTTACACGTCTTCACAGTGAGTCTGAGGAGCTGGATCTGTCCCGGCCCCAGGATGGTTCCAGTTGCACTGTGTGGCTCCAATGATCGCTGGTGTGTGGTGTCTGCACTGCCCTTTGGACTCTTCCATTTGTGTACATTCTCAGATTAGGGACTTTGTCTGGTCCTTTTTACTGTCTCATTTTGTCTCTTTCCTGAGCTCTAGTGAACGGTGGCCAGTCATAACCAGCATGTTACCAGCATCCTTTCCTCGGCCTCCTCTCCCAAACTATGAGTGGCAGTTGTCTCACACTCCTCTTGTTTTAAGTCTGATGACACACACCACGGTCATGTGACAAGGCTACTGGCTTTCAAGATTCTTGCTGCTTCCTTCTGGCCCGGCACCAGGTATGAGATGGCGCCCCTGTAGCATCTCACATCCAGGAGCTGGTTTTAGTACGGGCAGCACAGCCATGGTTCCTTTTTGTAACAATTTCCCCAAAACCTAGTGAATTCCAACTACGAATGTCCTTCTTCACTCGAGAGGCATATAAACTTCAGCTTTCCAGGAGCCCTGCTCCCCGGTTACTAAGCACAAGGTCGGCACTTGACTCAGGGTACCTCTCATGCGTCATCCTACCATTAAACGCTCCAAGAACTGAGGTGCACAGAAGCCACTACCAGCCACAGGTGCTCAGGTCACCCATGCTGGGAAGACGGATGGTTGGTGACAATTAGAGCGGAGCAGGCGTGTGTGGAGGACAGCCTCTCCAAACGCCCGGCCCGAGGGGAGAGCTGCCACATCTCCCAAACGAACACCTGGCCCGAGGGGAGAGCTGCCACATCTCCCAAACGAACGCCCGGCCCGAGGGGAGAGCTGCCACATCTCCCAAACGAACGCCCGGCCCGAGGGGAGAGCTGCCACATCTCCCAAACGAACGCCCGGCCCGAGGGGAGAGCTGCCACATCTCCCAAACGAACGCCCGGCCCGAGGGGAGAGCTGCCACATCTCTACTGGATTCGCTAAATGCCTTTACGTTGCTATCAGGTTCGTTAAGTATCTTTCCATTCGTTGTCTGTGTTGTCTTATAATATCATTTTGCAAGGACATGAATACATTCCTAAAAGAAACTGGACTCCACCCTCCCAGCGACATATCCCCCAAACCTCAGCAAAGAGCTCTGCCTCATTCCCTCTCTCAGTGTTCTGCAGTGGCTGTGCAGTGCTGGAGACAGAGCTGTCTGTCCCAACTGCTCAGTGGACACACAGCCAGCTCTGTGTCCAGAGATCTCACTGAGAACACATTTGCTTCTAAATAAGCTTATTGCTACTTTCATGGATGACTAGCTGCACTATTCATTTTCAAGCATTGATAATATTTGAAAATCTGCATTTACACATAGAGCAACTCTTTCTTAATCTTCCAGTTCTGTAATAAAAGTTAAAAATATAAATTCCAGCGAGAGAACTACCTCTAAGAACTTAAACTCCACAAGTGATGCTGAAGTGAAACTGTTATTTTAGTGGAAGCTACTTTCTACCTAGTCTCGAGTCTCTGGTCTTCCAGAAGCAAACCAGAAACTTCTGTCTTTCTCTCCATCTATGGAGGTGGCTGACACAGGAAGTGCAGATAAAGCAGAGTGGGAAGCAGAGAGCTACACTCACGCTAGTCACTATAGCTCCGGTGTGTGCAAAAAATATGTCTGTCTTTGAATCACACTGTGTGTGGCTCAGAAGAGCTACAAAAAGCAGAAGCAGTTTTCCTCAGTGCTTTAAATGATGGATAAACGTATTTCAGATGCAAGCGATGGGCCAGGCCTCGCCCTGAGCAGGGAAAACAGATCTGAGAACTCCAGCTGCCATTAATTATGGACTGGAAAGAGGGATGAAGAAAACTGCAGAACCAAGGTTTGCTTGTGCATTTTCAAATTCCTCTCAAGTTCTCCATTTCCCTCTCCTCTCCCTCTACCCCCTAAGTACCTTGGAAAAGTACCATTCTGTTAAAAACAAACAAAGGAAAGGAACTTCTGGGAAGGAAAGAAAGTGCTCATTACTTGTTTTCCCTCAGTGTGGAGCAAGGAATTTCCACGGGAATTCTTGAAGTCTGGCTATTTCCAAACCAGCATTTTTTGGTGGAATCGCTTTGCAAACAAAGACATTCACCTCCCTTCTTTTGGAGCCCTGCTGCCAGGGGGCTGTGTCTGGACCTGTTGTGGCCCCCAGGTCCCAGAGAACTCTTTTTTTTGGTTGGTCGGTCATAGGCCTGAACTCTGGGCCTGGTTGCTGTCCCTCAGCTCTTCAGCTCAAGGCTAGCACTCTACCACTTGAGCCACAGCGCCACTTCTGGCTTTTTTTTATTCTTATGTGGTACTGAGGAATCGAACCCAGGGCCTCATGCATGCAAGGCAAGTGCTCTACCACTGAGCCACCTTCCCAGCCTCCCTCAGAGAACTCTTAAATACACATTAGATAACAGTGAAATATAAATTTTGAGAAGATAAATACAAAATTTGCTCCTGGAAACTTGTTAGTTATATTGTTTATATTGTATTATCAAGAAGTAATTGTTTTTATAAGCAAGAGTATGTAGGGTTTTGACACTTAAATAATTTTCTCCAAACCACTGAATTTTTAAATTGAAGCATAAGATTTAAAATATTGTATATATACAAATCATGGAAATTGCTTAAGTTCCTAAGCATTGTAACGCTACTCATACATCTGATGCACCATAAACTGATCGACATAGAAGTATGACAATAATCCTCTGTGATGAGGAAAAGTAGAAGACAGGGCATGTCTTCACACTGAGTGTGGACCAGGCTCCAGGCAGCTCTGCTTCTTGGGTACAAGTGCTAAAACGCAGGCCATGGTGTGTCACAACAAGATTGTACGAGAAGATGGCAGAGTAGAATGCCATGAGTCAGCTCAGGCCCGGAAAGAAATGATGAAATTTTTGCCCAGCGTTAGGCAAAGGCGCATGCTCAATACACACGGCGGAACTTTACTCATCCATTGTGAAGAATGGTATCGTACCTTGGTAAAGAACTGAAAGACTTGGGAAAATGGGGTTAAGTAAGGGAGGCCCAGAGAGACAAAGGACGAATATGTGCAAGCGAACACAAAGTATTCACTGAGCTATGGTGGACTCAAGGGAGAAGTCAAGTAGAGTATTTCCCTAGAAAGTCCAAGTCAGGTTCACCAAAATAAACATCAGGAAGCGGGGATCGGACAGGGGTGGGGGTGGGGGCGGGGGAGAGGGACCAGCGGCGGTGGGGAGGGTGGTAGGAGGAGGCAGACTTGCTGCATTCCTCAGCTTCTTTGGTAAATTGCAAGTCCTTTGCACAAGTACTGATAATTTTTTAACAAATACAAAAGAAAGAGCACTTATGACCCCATTCCTCAAATGACTCACACTCTCCCAGTCCTGAAACTCATCGCAAGCTGGAAAAGAGAATCCAGAGCAGCAGGAGTCTTCCTTAGAGGATAACCAGATCCAGCCCTGCGTGCAGGGTCCTTCCCGTGCACTGTTCCCGGGCGTTGCCGGGCACACAGTGGCCGGGGCTCGCGACCCCCTGGGTGACCTATCAGGACGATCTCAAAGATGACTCCACTGGGCTACAACTTCTGTCTTAAACTTCCAACTGTTAGAACACGATGTTCCCTGAAGCCCTTCTACCCTGCCTTCCAGACCCCCCAGGCTTGGCTGTCTGTGGAGATGACCCCTTTGATCATTCCTCAGCTTTGCTTACAATGACCAAGTCAAGATTTCATCTACTGAAGAGTCTTCTCGAGCCTCGCATCTGTCTGCCAAGGTTCACAACGGCTGTGTGAATCTTCGCTTCATCACCAGGCGGTGCACCAAGGGTCCGAGTGTCCCAGTGTCCGAGTGTCCCAGCGTCCTCCGGTACTGGCACCTGACTGGCACCAGCTCACAGCGCCCAGGCCCAGGGGACCGTGAGGACAGCGTCCCCGCAGGACAGCCCACGCTTCCGAGAGACACACAGTGCAAACAGCCAAAGATCTCAACCTCTTACCCCTTCCTCTTGCTACAATGTACATATCCACTGTCGAAGACCAGAATTCAGTCATCTCTAGTTTATTTCTATATATTTCCACATTTTTCACTTTAAAATAATTGAGATATTCACAATAAAATTGTGTACTATGCGCCATATTCTGGTTACCATCACAATACAAGAGATTAATTTTTGGGCTGGGAAGGTGGCTCAGTGGTAGAGCGCTTGCCTTGCATGCATGAGGCCCTGGGTTCGATTCCTCAGCACCACATAAGCAAAAAGAAAAAAGCCGGAAGTGGCGCTGTGGTTCAAGTGGTAGAGCGCTAGCCTTGAGCTGAAGAGCTGAGGGACAGTGCCCAGACCCAGAGTTCAGGCCCCACGACTGGGACCCCCCTCCCCCTGGCCAAAAAAGAAGAGATTAATTTTCTACTCTCTTCCTTCTTCTCATTCAACACCCCACTCCACTCTGGGTCTCTCAGAGACAGAAACAGAGAAATTTCTTTTTTTTTTGGGGGGGGGGGGGGGTCTGGTCTGGTCGTGGGGCCTGAACTCTGGGCCTGGGCACTGTCCCTCAGAAATTCAGCTCAAGGCTAGTGCTCTACCACTGAGCCATCTTCCCAGCCCCAGAAACAGAAAAATTTCTGTGGCCCAGATTCTAAAGTGGAAAATATTAGCATTTAGTGCCATGGAATGGAAATAAGGAAACTTAAGCTGGAGGTAGAGCTCAAGCAGGTGAGAACCAGCCAAGCAGGTGAGGGAGCGAGTGCGAGGCTCTGGGTTTAAATCTCAGTGTTTACAAGAGAGAAAGAAAAAGAAAGGGAGGAGAATGGAAGGAATGAAGGGAAAGAGGGAGGGAGGGAAAAGAGAGGAGAGAAGAGGAATAGAGGGAAGGAAAGAAGAGGAGAGGAAAAGAAATAGGAAGGAAGGAAGGGAGGAAGGAAGGAAGAAAGGAAGGAAGGAAGGAAGGAAGGAAGGGAGGGAGGAAGGGAGGGAGGAAGGAAGGAAGGAAGGAAGGAAGGAAGGAAGGAAGGAAGGAAGGAAGGAAGGAAGGAAGGAACAAGAGAGAAAGATAAGAGGGGAGGGGAACAGAGGGAAGAGAGAAAGGGGGAGGGAGGAGAGGGAGAAGGGAGGGGGAGAGAGAAGGAGGGGAGCCAGTTAGGTTACTGCCATCTACTAGTACCGTGGTCGATGCTGTATAAACTAACATTTACTAGCAATATGATGGAAACCAGTTTTAAAATCCCTTTCAGAGCTCAGGGAGATGCCACGGAGGGAAAAGAGGAGTCCCCATGAGAAATGAAGCTGGAAAGAGAAACGGGGGACAGAGGGAAGGCCTCGCACCCCATGCCCCACGCCTGCCCTGCCCTCGGTGGGGAGCGGCAGCCCCGGCAGCTGTCACCTGCGGGGTCGGGTCGGAGCAGGAAGGGGAGCTGCAGATCCCAGCGCTCTGGACGGGACCACTGTTACTAATCACCGATCACTGGAAGTTCTCCGGTGCTCCGTCCTCTTCGGGTCCACTCGCCTCCGCTCCACACGGCAAGGCTGGTTTTCACGCACACACTCCGTCATCTGATCTAGACTTTGCTGTCGCGTCTTGCGTCTGAATTCATCTCCTCATCTTCATTTAGAAGAGGCTGTGGGGGGGCTGAGATGTAGCTCAGTGGCAAAGCGCTTGCCTAGCAAGTGCAACGTCCTGGGTTCGATCCCCAGTTCCAAAAAAGAAAAGACAAAAAAATACAGTTTAAAAAAAAAACCCAAACAAAAGAAGAGGCTGCGGGTGTTAGGTTACTAATTAAACCTCAGTTCCACCTTTATCACAGACACCGATCGTAAGACCTAACTAACGCCTGGTGAACAATAAACAAGAAAGCATTGGAGACATGTTTAGATGAGAAAGCATGGGGCCAGCTAAGCGGTTCGACTCCTTCCAAAAGGAAAAGGTCCCTCTGTAACTCATGAAGGCACAAGCTGAAATGCCTCAAGAATGTAAGTCTAATCAATCACAGAAAAGCTTGGACCCATCAGATGGACAAAAACAGACTCTGAGCCTCGGGATGAAACTTCTGATAAAATTCCAAAAGGGCTCAGAGTTTACATATTCCCAACACACTGAAACCTTTGTTAAAAAACCGTGTTCCCTGTTCTATCTTCCAAATCCCCTTTCTCTCAACTTTTCCACAGTGCTAGCTGGAGGGCAAAAATCAAACAAAGAAGATGTGTTTTGATTCCAGAAACGTTTGAGTAGATCTGTAATGATCTCTCAGTTAACGCATTCCTCTCCAAGACAAAAATAATTGAAGCCCCACATGGTAAGTATTAACGTCGCTGTCAGGGCTGAGACGCCGTCGGGGGACCGCAGGCCGCGTGAGATGGTGCACATCAGATGCTGCTGCAGAGGCTGGGGTGTCGGCACGGAGCCGAGCCGAGCAGGAGCACCCCGTGACCCCGAAGCCGAGCAGGAGCACCCCGTGACCCCAAAGCCGAGCAGGAGCACCCCGTGACCCTGAAGCTGAGCAGGAGAACCCCGTGACCCTGAAGCTGAGCAGGAGCACCCCGTGACCCCAAAGCCGAGCAGGAGCACCCCGTGACCCCAAAGCCGAGCAGGAGCACCCTGTAACCCTGAAGCTGAGCAGGAGAACCCCGTGACCCCGAAGCGGCCGCTGAGCCCAGGCCCAGCTGAGCTGCCTCTCCCCCAGCTCCTCCTGTCTGTGTTGCCACAAAACCCAGACTGCTTGCTTTCTCCCAGCCGTCTCTGCCGTTGACAGGATCCGGAAATGCTGGCTCCATTGATGTCGATGCGCGCTGTCCTCCTCGAGGCAAGGCCCGTTGGAGGCACCGAGTCTGCACTGTGCGCCAGGCTGGTAGAGGCCTAACTGTCGGCCATCTTAGCAGCCTAGCAGGGGAGAGGAACAGCCTTCCTCCAACTCCCAGTGGTGTGTTTTCCCTGCGTTACACACTTTCCGTTGCTCTTACTTTGATTTCTAACTTTGCTCTGCAGGAGCAGAGGAGACGCAGGATGTGATTCTGGTTTTTACACTCGTAACAAGGTGTGCTTCGGCCAACACAGTCATCCTGTATCATCCTCACACGTCTGTGAGAAGAAGGTGTGCTAGGACTGCTGTGTCTGTGCATCAGCGAGAAGATGTGCTAGAATGTTCTGTAAACATTGACGAGTGTCAGCACCTATTTCTTTTTTATATGTAGTGATGCTTTCCTTGTGCAGTTGCTGCTCTTTCGTTGGCTGCATGGGTACGTATATTCGTTTTAACCTTTGTTGAACGGGTCCCTTTCTTATTGGATGATGATCCTTTGCTCTTTCCACAGGTCTTCACTTGGCAACCTTTTTACTGGATGGATGTTCAGCGACTCCCACTTGCTTTGGGTTCCAGGCCCTCAGCTCACGTTCCGCCCATGCCTGTCTATGGCAGTGCAGTGGCCTTGTGGGAAACACGCGGCTGGTACGTTTCTCTGGGAAGCTAATGTGCTGACATTTAAGATTCCTGGAAATGTCTAGCACTTTCCCCACCAGCTCTGCATGCGTGTGCACACCAGCTGCTTCCGGCCGTGGGCTCCATTCCAACTTCAGTAAATTCCAAGTATGAGGGCAGCAGGGATCACACCTGAAATCCTAGCTAACCGTGGGGCTGGATCTGGAGAATCTTGGTTCCAAGTCAGCCTGGTCAGGATAGATGGACAGGCTTGATCTCCAACTAACCAGCAAAATGCCTCTAGGCATGGTTCAAATGGTAGATTACCAACTACTCTGCAAAAAAGTAGAGTGAGAGTACCAGGCCCTGAGTTCAAAACTCCATACCAGCACACACACACACACACACACACACACACACACACACACACACCAAAACTCCATACCAGCACACACACACACACCAAAACTCCATACCAGCACACACACACACACACACACCAAAACTCCATACCAGCACATACACACACACACCAAAACTCCATACCAGCACACACACACACACACACACACACACACACACACACACACACACACCAAAACTCCATACCAGCACACATACACCCCAAAACTCCATACCAGCACACACACACACACACACATACACACACACACACACACACCAAAACTCCATACCAGCACACACACAAACATACACCAAAACTCCATACCAGCACACACACCCCAAAACTCCATACCAGCACACACACACACACACACACACATACAGCCCAAAACTCCATACCAGCACAAACACATACACACACACCAAAACACCATACCAGCACATACACACACACACCAAAACTCCATATCAGCACACACACACACACACAGCCCAAAACTCCATACCAGCACACACACACATCAAAACTCCATACCAGCACACACATACACATCAAAACTCCATACCAGCACACACACACCCACACCAAAACTCCATACCAGCACACACACACACACCAAAACTCCATACCAGCACACACACACACACACACACACCAAAACTCCATACCAGCACACACAAACACACCAAAACTCCATACCAGCACGCACACACACAAACACACCAAAACTCCATACCAGCACACACACACACACCAAAACTCCATACCAGCACGCACACACACACACCCCAAAACTCCATACCAGCACACACACACGCACCAAAACTCCACACCAGCACACACACACACCAAAACTCCATACCAGCACATACACACACACACACCAAAACTCGATACCAGCACATACACACACACACACACACACACACACCAAAACTCGATACCAGCACATACACACACACACACCAAAACCCCATACCAGCACATACACACACAATCTATCTATCTACACACAATCTTATTTGTCTACACACACATATATATAAATATATATATGTGTGAAGTTACATATCTAGAATATGATAGCATTCAGTTAATATTGCTGAATAAAATCAATGTACATCATACTTCCAGGCAGTCAAATTTGAATTTGTCATTTTGCATTTAGTTCATAAACTCTCCAATAATAAAATTTTTATACTTTTAGCTGACTATGGAGAACTGTTTACCTTGAAGCTACCTCTGTATTCAACAACTACTCTGTCATAAAAAACGACGATTTAAGTCAGAGCCTCCATCCTTGAAGACCGTGATGTTTGAGAGGATAGAACATCGAGTCGTTTGGCTTAGGCCAGTCTTTACCTTGTGTCCACTGCGTGCTGCAGGCACCGGGACACGCGGGTGTGGAGCCCCTGCTGACCTCACTGCATGCTGCACACACCGGGACACGCGGGTGTGGAGGCCCTGCGGACCTCACTGCACTGTGTGCTGCACGCACCGGGACACGCGGGTGTGGAGCCCCTGCTGACCTCACTGCACTGCGTGCTGCACGCACCGGGACACGCGGGTGTGGAGACCCTGCTGACCTCACTGCGTGCTGCACACACCGGGGCACGCAGGTGTGGAGGCCCTGCTGACCTCACTGCACTGCGTGCTGCAGGCACCGGGACACGCAGGTGTGGAGCCCCTGCTGACCTCACTGCACTGCGTGCTGCACGCACCGGGACACACGGGTGTGGAGACCCTGCTGACCTCACTGCACTGCGTGCTGCACGCACCGGGACACGCGGGTGTGGAGGCCCTGCTGACCTCACTGCACTGCGTGCTGCAGGCACCGGGGCACGCGGGTGTGGAGGCCCTGCTGACCTCACTGCATGCTGCACACACCGGGACACGCGGGTGTGGAGCCCCTGCTGACCTCACTGCACTGCGTGCTGCACGCACCGGGACACGCGGGTGTGGAGACCCTGCTGACCTCACTGCACTGCGTGCTGCACACACCGGGACACGTGGGTGTGGAGCCCCTGCTGACCTCACTGCACTGTGTGCTGCACGCACTGGGGCACGCGGGTGTGGAGGCCCTGCTGACCTCACTGCACTGCGTGCTGCAGGCACCGGGGCACGCGGGTGTGGAGGCCCTGCTGACTTCACTGCGTGCTGCAGGCACCGGGGCACGCGGGTGTGGAGGCCCTGCTGACCTCACTGCGTGCTGCACGCACCGGGGCACGCGGGTGTGGAGACCCTGCTGACCTCACTGCACTGCGTGCTGCAGGCACCGGGGCACGCGGGTGTGGAGGCCCTGCTGACTTCACTGCGTGCTGCAGGCACCGGGGCACGCGGGTGTGGAGGCCCTGCTGACCTCACTGCACTGCTGCACGCACTGGGGCACGCGGGTGTGGAGGCCCTGCTGACCTCACTGCACTGCTGCACGCACTGGGGCACGCGGGTGTGGAGCCCCTGCTGACCTCACTGCACTGCTGCACACACCAGGACACGCGGGTGTGGAGCCCCTGCTGACCTCACTGCACTGCTGCATGCACCGGGGCACGTGGGTGTGGAGGCCCTGCTGACCTCACTGCACTGCTGCACGCACCGGGGCACGCGGGTGTGGAGACCCTGCTGACCTCACTGCACTGCGTGCTGCAGGCACCGGGGCACGCGGGTGTGGAGGCCCTGCTGACTTCACTGCGTGCTGCAGGCACCGGGGCACGCGGGTGTGGAGGCCCTGCTGACCTCACTGCGTGCTGCACGCACCGGGGCACGCGGGTGTGGAGACCCTGCTGACCTCACTTCACTGCTGCACGCACTGGGGCACGCAGGTGTGGAGCCCCTGCTGACCTCACTGCACTGCGTGCTGCAGGCACCGGGACACGCGGGTGTGGAGACCCTGCTGACCTCACTGCACTGCGTGCTGCACGCACCGGGGCACGCGGGTATGGAGACCCTGCTGACCTCACTGCACTGTGTGCTGCACGCACCGGGACACGCGGGTGTGGAGCCCCTGCTGACCTCACTGCACTGCGTGCTGCAGGCACCGGGGCACGTGGGTGTGGAGCCCCTGCTGACCTCACTGCACTGCGTGCTGCAGGCACCGGGGCACGTGGGTGTGGAGCCCCTGCTGACCTCACTGCACTGCGTGCTGCAGGCACCGGGACACGCGGGTGTGGAGCCCCTGCTGACCTCACTGCACTGCTGCACGCACTGGGACACGCGGGTGTGGAGCCCCTGCTGACCTCACTGCACTGCGTGCTGCAGGCACCGGGACACGCGGGTGTGGAGGCCCTGCTGACTTCACTGCGTGCTGCAGGCACCGGGGCACGCGGGTGTGGAGGCCCTGCGGACCTCACTGCGTGCTGCAGGCACCGGGACACGTGGGTGTGGAGGCCCTGCTGACCTCACTGCGTGCTGCAGGCACCGGGACACGTGGGTGTGGAGGCCCTGCTGACCTCACTGCACTGCTGCACGCACCGGGGCACGCGGGTGTGGAGGCCCTGCTGACCTCACTGCACTGCGTGCTGCAGGCACCGGGGCACGCGGGTGTGGAGGCCCTGCTGACTTCACTGCGTGCTGCAGGCACCGGGACACGTGGGTGTGGAGGCCCTGCTGACCTCACTGCACTGCTGCACGCACTGGGGCACGCAGGTGTGGAGACCCTGCTGACCTCACTGCGTGCTGCAGGCACCGGGGCACGTGGGTATGGAGGCCCTGCTGACTTCACTGCGTGCTGCAGGCACCGGGGCACGCGGGTATGGAGGACCTGCTGACCTGACTGCACTGCTGCACGCACTGGGGCTCGCGGGTGTGGAGGCCCTGCGGACCTCACTGCACTGCACTGCTGCACGCACCGGGGCACGCGGGTGTGGAGCCCCTGCTGACCTGACTGCACTGCACTGCTGCACGCACCGGGGCACGTGGGTGTGGATTCGCTGCTGACCTCACTGCACTGCTGCACACCTGTGGTCCCAGGACACTGTCCACCGTGCTGCTCACACACCTTGTTTGCAGGTGCCAAGTTTGCAATGGGAGAGCATTCTCAAAGAATAGACTGTTCAGGAATCAGGAAAGCTGGAGACCTTGTGGTATGAAAGCCACAGCATGATATCCATAGCAGGAAAAGGGCTGAAAGCCGCAGCCAAGAGAGGAGGAGAGGAACGCCTCCCTTGCTCCCGTTGTGCCTCGGCCCGGGGAGCTGTGCCACCTGAGAGTGCTGAGGCCCCAGTTCAGAGTCCTGCACATACTCAAGGAGGAGTCCAAGGAGAGAAAGGATCCCCCAAGGAGCACTCTAGATTGCCCAGCGCTGAGGGTGACATCCTGGGTTCCTCCAGTGCACAAAGAACGTAAGTATTGTGAGGAGGAGGTCCATGGTGGCTGACTGCGCCGGGCTTGGGGCGCAGCGGGGATGGAGCCCTGCCTGGTGTGTCTGCAGACCCCGAAGCCTGGCACAGGGGAGGAGCTGGCACCCGGAGGAGCGAGGACACTGGACAGGGAAACAGAACGAGTCCCTGTTGACTTACGGAAGGAACTAGAACTTCCAGGTAGGAGGCGGGAGGCCCTGCAGGAAGAGCTCGGGGGAGAGGGAGGGTGGGGTGCTCCTGGGAGGGCGGGGTGCCCCTGGGAGGGTGTGGTGCTCCCAGGAGGGCGGGGTGCTCCCGGGAGGGTGGGGTGCCCCTGGGAGGGTGTGGTGCTCCCGGGAGGGCAGGGTGCTCCCGGGAGGGTGGGGTACCCCTGGGAGGGTGTGGTGCTCCCAGGAGGGCGGGGTGCTCCCGGGAGGGTGGGGTGCCCCTGGGAGGGCGGGGTGCTTCTGGGAAGGCGAGGTGCCCCTGGGAGGGTGGGGTGCACCTGGAAGGGAGGGTGCTCCTGGGAGGGCGGGGTGCTTCTGGGAAGGCGGGGTGCCCCTGGGAGGGCGGGGTGCACCTGGGAGGGTGGGGTGCTTCTGGGAAGGCAGGGTGCCCCTGGGAGGGCGGGGTGCTCCCGGGAGGGTGGGTGCTCCTGGGAGGGCGGGGTGCTCCTGGGAGGGCGGGGGTGCTCCTGGGAGGGTGGGTGCTCCTGGGAGGGTGGGTGCTCCTGGGAGGGCGGGGTGCTCCTGGGAGGGTGGGTGCTCCTGGGAGGGGTGCTCCTGGGAGGGTGGGTGCTCCTGGGAGGGGTGCTCCTGGGAGGGTGGGTGCTCCTGGGAGGGTGGGTGCACCTGGGAGGGAGGCGTGCTCCCGGGAGGGCGGGGTGCCCCTGGGAGGGCGGATGCTCCTAGGAGGGCGGGGTGCACCTGGGAGGGCGGGTGCTCCTGGGAGGGTGGGGTGCTCCTGGGAGGGTGGGTGCACCTGGGAGGGTGGGGTGCTCCTGGGAGGGAGGGGTGCTCCTGGGAGGGTGGGTGCACCTGGGAGGGAGGCGTGCTCCCGGGAGGGTGGGTGCTCCCGGGAGGGCGGGGTGCTCCTGGGAGGGCGGGGTGCTCCTGGGAGGGCGGGGTGCTCCCGGGAGGGTGGGTGCTCCCGGGAGGGTGGGTGCCCCTGGGAGGGCGGATGCTCCTGGGAGGGCGGGGTGCACCTGGGAGGGCGGGTGCTCCTGGGAGGGTGGGTGCTCCTGGGAGGGAGGGGGTGCTCCTGGGAGGGCGGGGTGCTCCTGGGAGGGTGGGTGCTCCCGGGAGGGAGGGGTGCTCCTGGGAGGGCGGGGTGCTCCTGGGAGGGAGGGGTGCTCCTGGGAGGGTGGGTGCACCTGGGAGGGCGGATGCTCCTGGGAGGGCGGGTGCTCCTGGGAGGGTGGGTGCTCCCGGGAGGGTGGGTGCTCCCGGGAGGGTGGGTGCTCCCGGGAGGGTGGGTGCTCCCGGGAGGGCGGGGTGCTCCTGGGAGGGCGGGTGCTCCTGGGAGGGTGGGTGCTCCCGGGAGGGTGGGGTGCTCCCGGGAGGGCGGGGTGCCCCTGGGAGGGCGGGGTGCTCCCGGGAGGGTGGGTGCTCCCGGGAGGGCGGGGTGCTCCTGGGAGGGTGGGTGCACCTGGGAGGGTGGGTGCACCTGGGAGGGCGGATGCTCCTGGGAGGGCGGGGTGCTCCTGGGAGGGCGGGTGCCCCTGGGAGGGAGGGGTGCTCCTGGGAGGGTGGGTGCTCCTGGGAGGGTGGGATGCTCCCGGGAGGGCGGGTGCCCCTGGGAGGGCGGGGTGCTCCCGGGAGGGCGGGGTGCTCCCAGGAGGGTGGGTGCTCCCGGGAGGGCGGGATGCTCCTGGGAGGGTGGGTGCTCCCGGGAGGGCGGGTGCTCCTGGGAGGGCGGGGTGCTCCCGGGAGGGAGGGGTGCTCCTGGGAGGGCGGGGTGCTCCTGGGAGGGCGGGGTGCTCCTGGGAGGGAGGGGTGCTCCCGGGAGGGTGGGTGCTCCCGGGAGGGAGGGGTGCTCCTGGGAGGGAGGGGTGCCCCTGGGAGGGTGGGTGCTCCTGGGAGGGTGGGTGCTCCTGGGAGGGCGGGGTGCTCCTGGGAGGGCGGGGTGCTCCCGGGAGGGCGGGTGCCCCTGGGAGGGTGGGTACTCCTGGGAGGGTGGGTGCTCCTGAGAGGGTGGGTGCTCCCGGGAGGGAGGGGTGCTCCTGGGAGGGCGGGGTGCTCCTGGGAGGGCGGGGTGCTCCTGGGAGGGAGGGGTGCTCCTGGGAGGGTGGGTGCCCCTGGGAGGGCGGATGCTCCTGGGAGGGAAGGGTGCTCCTGGGAGGGAGGGTGCTCCTGGGAGGGTGGGGTGCTCCTGGGAGGGTGTGGTGCTCCCGGGAGGGTGGGGTGCTCCCGGGAGGGTGGGTGCTCCCGGGAGGGAGGGGTGCTCCTGGGAGGGTGGGTGCTCCCGGGAGGGAGGGGTGCTCCTGGGAGGGAGGGTGCTCCCGGGAGGGTGGGTGCTCCCGGGAGGGCGGGTGCTCCCGGGAGGGCGGGTGCTCCTGGGAGGGCGGGTGCTCCCGGGAGGGCGGGTGCTCCCGGGAGGGCAGGTGCTCCCGGGAGGGCGGGTGCTCCTGGGAGGGTGGGGTGCTCCTGGGAGGGCGGGTGCTCCTCGGAGGGCAGGTCGCTGGCTCGCTGACTGTCGCTGGCGTCGCCCTCAGCTCCCCGTTCCACACGTCAGGGGACACGCACTTCCAGACAGAGAAACGGCCACGCTCAGGGGAGGCTCTCCACGGCAGCCACCAGGGAAGGCCAGGAACCTCACACAGGAAAGCCAAACTGAGCTGGCCTCCTGCGGGGGAATGCCTGACACCTGTGATAGTTAAAGCTTTGTCTGGCTGCCGGAATATACATTTCAGAAAAGTAGCTGGCGCTGCCCAGGACACATATTTAAGAAGTTGTCACATTCCCAAGCTGTCTCTATAAACCAGCAGTGCGCCCTGCCATCATGCGTACATGTGTTCTAAGTTTGAAGGAATCTTATGGGATTTGAACATCTTTTACTCATTTTTCAGTATCTTGGTGTTAAACACTAATTTACTTTTCCCTGGAAATGTCTAACACAGTGTAAAGCAGTATTCATACATACAGAGAAAACCAGTATAAAATTAAAATTGGCATTAAGTTAGGAATGGCAAAACATGTCCAGATGGTTCCTCTTTCATTTGTATAAATTTGGTATAAACTTAAGAAACACTAGCTGTGAATAGCCATATATTCAAAATTAGTCTTATTTATAACACTGGCAACAGAGCAATGTGAGCACACTGTGTGTCTGTCTGTGGCTGGGAATGCTGGAGTCTGCTGTGGGATGCTCAGCTAGCTGGGTCTCGGGGTGCAGTGGCCTTGGGCTAGGCAGCTCCCCTATTTCCTTTTGTCTGGGTTGCACAATCAAAGCTAGTATTTTGAAGGGAGGATGTTATCAGCTCAGCATGGAGGCCCCTCTCAGGGAAGTGGGCTTGGGACTCACCGGAAGAGCTCATCCGTGCCACGGGGCGGGGGCCACAGCACCAGGGAAAGGCCCATCTTCCACCCATGCAAAGAAGAGACAAGGCTTCCGATTGCCAGTGTGTGGACTCGGGGTGCGGAGGGGTGTGGAGGGAAGGTCCCCTCAGCCAATGGCTCCATCGCATGCTCAGCCCGAGCATCCCAACCTCAGGCGGCAAAGGGCAGTGTGGGTCCCAAGGCCTGCGGGGACGGGGGGGCACAGGGGGAGGGGGGCAGTGTGGGTCCCAAGGCCTGCGGGGACGGGGGAGGGGCACAGGGGGAGGTGGGCAGTGTGGGTCCCAAGGCCTGCGGGGGGGAGGGGCACAGGGGGAGGGGGGCAGTGTGGGTCCCAAGGCCTGCGGGGGGAGGAGGAGGGGCACAGGGGGAGGTGGGCAGTGTGGGGTCCCAAGGCCTGCAGGGATGGGGGGGCACAGGGGGAGGGGGGCAGTGTGGGTCCCAAGGCCTGCGGGGACGGGGGGGTCACAGGGGGAGGGGGGCAGTGTGGGTCCCAAGGCCTGCGGGGACGGGGGGGCACAGGGGGAGGTGGGCAGTGTGGGTCCCAAGGCCTGCGGGGGGAGGGGGAGGGGCACAGGGGGAGGGGGGCAGTGTGGGTCCCAAGGCCTGCGGGGGGAGGGGGAGGGGCACAGGGGGAGGGGGGGCAGTGTGGGTCCCAAGGCCTGCGGGGGACGGGGGAGGGGCACAGGGGGAGGTGGGCAGTGTGGGTCCCAAGGCCTGCGGGGGGGAGGGGCACAGGGGGAGGGGGGCAGTGTGGGTCCCAAGGCCTGCGGGGACGGGGGGGCACAGGGGGAGGTGGGCAGTGTGGGTCCCAAGGCCTGCGGGGGGGGAGGGGCACAGGGGGAGGGGGGCAATGTGGGTCCCAAGGCCTGCGGGGACGGGGGGGGGCACAGGGGGAGGGGGGCAGTGTGGGTCCCAAGGCCTGCGGGGGGGCACAGGGGGAGGGGGGCAGTGTGGGTCCCAAGGCCTGCGGGGGGGAGGGGCACAGGGGGAGGGGGGCAGTGTGGGTCCCAAGGCCTGCGGGGGGGGCACAGGGGGAGGGGGGCAGTGTGGGTCCCAAGGCCTGCGGGGGGGAGGGGCACAGGGGGAGGGGGGCAGTGTGGGGTCCCAAGGCCTGCGGGGACGGGGGGGGGCACAGGGGGAGGGGGGCAGTGTGGGTCCCAAGGCCTGCAGGGGACGGGGGGGGCACAGAGGGAGGTGGGCATTGTGGGGGTCCCAAGGCCTGTGGGGGGGGAGGGCCACAGGGGGAGGGGAGCAGTGTGGGTCCCAAGGCCTGCGGGGGGGGGGCACAGGGGGAGGGGGGCAGTGTGGGGTCCCAAGGCCTGCAGGGACGGGGGGGCACAGGGGGAGGGGGGCAGTGTGGGTCCCAAGGCCTGCGGGGGGACGGGGGAGGGGCACAGGGGGAGGGGGGCAGTGTGGGTCCCAAGGCCTGCGGGGGGGGAGGGGCACAGGGGGAGGGGGGCAGTGTGGGTCCCCAAGGCCTGCGGGGGGAGGGGGGAGGGGCACAGGGGGAGGTGGGCAGTGTGGGTCCCAAGGCCTGCGGGGACGGGGGGGCACAGGGGGAGGGGGGGCAGTGTGGGGTCCCAAGGCCTGCGGGGGGGGCACAGGGGGAGGGGCACAGGGGGAGGGGGGCAGTGTGGGTCCCAAGGCCTGCGGGGGGGAGGGGCACAGGGGGAGGGGGGGCAGTGTGGGTCCCAAGGCCTGTGGGGGGGAGGGGCACAGGGGGAGGGGGGCAGTGTGGGTCCCAAGGCCTGCGGGGGGGAGGGGGAGGGGCACAGGGGGAGGGGGGGCAGTGTGGGTCCCAAGGCCTGCGGGGGGAGGGGGGAGGGGCACAGGGGGAGGACGTTGCAGTAAGAGCTTCAAATGTAACAGGTAACGTTGCCGTAGAAGTTGAACAGCCTCTCGGTTCTCAGGAAAGCACTCGGAACTCCCCACACACAGAGGCATCGGCTGTAGGAAGAACTAGGGAAATCTCAACAGGAAAGACAGTCAGCTGGTAACCACCAGAGATGACTCAGAGAGCGGAGTTGTCTGGGACAACTAAATCAGCTACTGAAGTCAGCACACAGAAGGAGGTTTAGAAAGAGCCGAATGAAAAACACCATATGAGAAATAGTCGTGGCATCCTGTTTTGGCCAAAGAAGATGCAAAAGGAGCAAATGGGCCGGGGCGGAGCAGGCGGAGCCCTCGGACCTGCAGGGTGTCCACAGTGATGCCCGCAACCGGTCCCAGATCCCCTCAGGGGAAAACGGCTGAAGGAGGATCTCGTCACTGTGTCACGTAGTACCTTTGTCTCCGATTATTATTGAACTGTCATTGCATCTTAATTTTCCTCCAAATGAATGACATTTCAATGTCTAGAGCCCCTACGTATTGGATTGCCGGTGTTCTATGAAGGAGAAAGTCTGAAGTTGTTCCCCAGAATGGTGGACGTGAACTGCAGACTAGGCGGACTTCAAAGCACAATACTCCCCTCGGGTCAGAGTTGCCTCTGTTGACAAGTGTTCTACTTGCTGACAGCACAGGAGGGCTTGCCAGGCCTCCTCTGCGTGGAGGAGAGGCACGGCTCGCTGCAAAGGTCCCGGGGTCACAGGTGGTGTTCCGCGGCTCTGCCCACAGCCCTGATGCCCGCAGGAGCCTCCCTGAGCCCAGATGCCCGAGGGGAAGCCCGCCCCCTCACCTCTGCCAGCTCACACAGCGGAACGCCATCAAGGGACGCCGCAGACACCTCTGGGCAGCTCACACAGCCGAACACCATCGAGGGACGCCGCAGACACCTCTGGGCAGCTCACACAGCCGAACACCATCGAGGGATGCCGCGGGCACCTCTGGGCAGCTCACACACCGCTGAACACCATCAAGGGACGCCGCAGACACCTCTGGGCAGCTCACACACCGCTGAACACCATCGAGGGACGCCGCAGACACCTCTGGGCAGCTCACACACTGCTGAACACCATCGAGGGACGCCGCAGACACCTCTGGGCCAGTTCACACCGCTGAACACCATCGAGGGACACCGCAGACACCTCTGGGCAGCTCACACAGCCGAACACCATCGAGGGATGCCGCAGACACCTCTGGGCCAGTTCACACCGCTGAACACCATCGAGGGACGCCGCGGGCACCTCTGCCAGTTCACACAGCGGAACGCCATCGAGGGACGCCGCAGACACCTCTGGGCAGCTCACACACCCGAACACCATCGAGGGACGCCGCAGGCACCTCTGGGCAGCTCACACACAGCCGAACACCATCGAGGAACGCCGCGGGCACCTCTGGGCAGCTCACACACCGCTGAACACCATCGAGGGACACCGCAGACACCTCTGGGCAGCTCACACACCCGAACACCATCGAGGGACGCCGCAGACACCTCTGGGCAGCTCACACACAGCAGAACACCATCGAGGACGCCGCAGGCGCTGGCCATGCACAGACGCCCCGCCGAGCTCCCTGCCGAGATGCCCCGCGGCCGGGGAGAAGGGGCCATGCCGGGCGGCCTGGACTCCCTGTCCCCACAGGAGGGCGTCTGCTTCCTCCACTCTAGAAAGGAGCTGCGACCGGCCCTTGGACGAGGCCTAAACAGCTTATTTCCTATATACTTTTTTTGGAATATACCAATGTCCATTGCTTATTGTGAATCTGCAGTTTGCTTGTTACAAGGGCTGAGAGCATAAAACATTTACTCGCTGCCTGTTTCAAAAACTGTTTTCAGGCCCCTGTGCTGAGGGACAAGGATCCTGCCATCTATCCTGGCGTCTGCTGCCTGTACCTGGCCTTGAGCTGAACACACGGAGGCCACGATTCAGAAATCCCAGGGCCTCTGCTCCTGTCCTCTTCCTCCCCGGCCCAGTGACTTGCTCAGACATGTTAGCTGGCTTTTTCAAATTAAGAGGCTGAGCTATTCCATGAGCTGGTGGCTGTGTGAGTGTGAGTGTGTCTGCACACGTGTGTGCGTGCTTGTGGGTTGTGTGCACTACCTTGTCATCTACAGCGCAGCTGCGGCCACTACTCACTCTTTAAAATGTCGTTGGTCCACGGCAACTCTGCTGCTCCTTGAGCGTTGCTCCGGCATCAGCCGGCACACGGTGGCCAACGCTTATCCATCAGAAACAGCGGCCACTTCTACCCGCACACCTGTGTGTCGGCATCCACTCCCACAGCACGTCCGCGTGCCGGCGTCCGCTCCCACCGCACACCCGCGTGCCTCACCTTCTCTCGCCCACTTCATGGAGCTGTTGAGGTACCAGAGGAGTAAATTCAAACGCAATGCTTCACAATCTCAAGACGCACGTGAACAAACTTAAGGAAAACTCTTCCACCTGGTTCGCTCTTCCCGGTATCCAAGCACGTGTTGGTAACTAGCGCCATGTCGAGTTTGGCTTTAGTGGATTCTGTCTGGAGGCAACACGAAGCCGTCATCAGAGCGAGCGCCGCAGGGACAGCAGAGTCCCGGGGTCCCTGCCTCCGCTAGGGTGAATCCGCACCCGTCCACGCCGCCCTGCAGCCCCGGGTGCACAGTCCCACTGCCGGTGCTAATGCGGCCTTGGACTCCAGGCAGAAGGCGCGGCGTCCACGCCCCGTGGGGCTGCGAGCGGGTGGGGTCTCGTTCCCGCACACACCGGGGCTCGGTGCTGAGCATACACGGCGCTCCCCAGGCCATCCCCATCCCCTGGCTCAGCCCCCCTCTGGCTGCTGAGGGCCGGCCAGCCGGCCTTCACCTCTCCTGGGTTCACAGTGAAGGGAAGGTGGGGACTCGCTGGTTTTCAGTCCTTTTGGTCACGGCAGTATGCTTCAGTGTTGCCACGACGCTAATGCCAACTCAGTCTTGGGTTTCTGAAGACAGACAGACGGGATAATAAAGTGGATGCTTTTCAGCTGATGACCCTCTGCTCCCGGGAGGCGCTGGCCACAGCCCCGCATAACCCACAGCGGCCGGCAATGCGGAAGGAGGGTCACCAGCCGACAGCTGTGTGTACTGGGGCTGGGACCGGTCCCCTCAGGACAGGACTGTGTACTTTCAGAGCAGGGGAGGAAGACAAGTTGTCTGTGACAGGCAGAGCCGCCCCCCAGGGGCCTCCTGTGTGGTTGGCCACTGTCCCCACTGAGCCAGCACGGTGTCATTGGCGTGGCTCAGTCAACAGCGATACAGGTCAGGTCGAGCCCAGACTCCAAGCGAACAGCACAGCACGAGCAGCCATCATTCACAAACACGACCACCAGCACACGTCGATGGTGTCATCCTTGAACCACGAACTCATGCCTCGGCGGGGAGGCCATGTGCCCCAGCACGAGCTGCCCAGCAGTTGCTTCACACACACACACACACGCACGCAGGCACACGCAGACACACACACGCACACGCAGACACACACACACACGCAGACACACACGCACGCACAGACACACATGCACACGCACGCACATGCACACACATGCACACGCACACGCAGACACACACACACGCAGACACACACACACACACGCACACGCAGACACACACACGCACGCACAGACACACATGCACACTCACGCACATGCACACGCATGCACACGCACACGCATGCACACGCACACGCAGACACACACACACGCAGACACACACATGCAGACACACACATGCAGACACACATGCACACGCACGCACACACAGACACACACGCACACGCACACGCACACGCACCACGCACGCACCCCACCCGCACACGCACGCACATGCACACGACACGCACACGCAGACACACGCACACACACACACACGCACGCACGCACACGCAGACACACACACGCACACGCAGACACACACACGTACGCACAGACACACACACACGCACATGGAGACACACACACGCACACAGACACACACGCACATGCACGCACACGCATGCACACGCACACACACGCACGCACACGCAGACACACACATGCACACGCACGCACACGCACACACATGCACGCACACGCAGGCACACACGCACACACACGCACACGCACACACAACGCACACGCCACGCACGCACACGCACACACAGACACACACGCACATGCACGCACACCCGCACACGCACGCACACACACGCACGCACACGCACACGCAGACACACGCACACACACCCGTTTAGCATCGTATAGCAATTGCAGTCGCCCAGGACGGGGAGATGACAGCACTGATTCTAAAAGAAGCTGCAGCGGAGCACACGTGGCGGTGAGCAGCGTCTGGAAGCCTCGCGTACAGCCCACGATGCTGCCTCAGGATCCACGCGGACCCAGGCCTGGGAAAGGGGAAGAGGTTAGCGTTAGGTCTGCTCGCGCTGGCTTTAAACACGACCCTCAGCTCCCATGAATCTTTTTGCCACAGGATCCTTTGTACTTTCCATTGAAGCAACAAGGAGATCAGTAGGAGTGAAGCCGGGCTTACTGGCACAAGTCCAGCATACAGGGATAAACCTGTAATGACAAAGCTGCCTGCTATTGAGTTATGAAGCAGCAGCTGATTAAATGATGCAGCTAATTTTTAACTGAACATCACACTTCAGGATACGAATTAAGAGTGACACCACTGTCAGCTCTGTATCCAAGGTGGCTTATACACTTGGCAAACACATCAGATAGCCAAGCCGTGGGGGAGGAGCTAAGCTGTGAGGGGGAGGAGCTAAGATGTGGGGAGGAGCTAAGCTGTGAGGGGGAGGAGCTAAGATGTGGGGGAGGAGCTAAGCTGTGGGGAAGGGGCTAAGATGTGGGGGAGGAGCTAAGATGTGGGGGAGGAGCTAAGATGTGAGGGGAGGAGCTAAGATGTAAGGGGGAGGAGCTAAGATGTGAGGGGGAGGAGCTAAGATGTGGGGGAGGAGCTAAGCTGTGAGGGGGAGGAGCTAAGCTGTGGGAAGGGGCTAAGATGTGGGGGGAGGAGCTAAGATGTGGGGGAGGGGCTAAGATGTGGGGGAGGGGCTAAGGTGTGGGGAGGGGCTAAGATGTGGGGGAGGAGCTAAGGTGTGGTGGGAGGAGCTAAGCAATCAGGGGAGGAGCTAAGGTGTGGTGGAGGAGCTAAGGTGTGGGGGAGGAGCTAAGCTGTGGTGGGAGGAGCTAAGCAATCAGGGGAGGAGCTAAGGTGTGGGGGAGGAGCTAATGTGTGGGGGAGGGGCTAAGGTGTGGGGGAGGAGCTAAGCTGTCCAGGGGAGGGGCTAAGCCGTGAGGAGCAGGTGCAGTCTCCAGCCCCTCCTGGCCCTGCCCCACCAGATCCTTGCTGTTGCTCAGAATAACCGAGTCTCTTTATTTAGCACATGGCTGACTGCTGGTCATTGCTGCTATTTTCTTCCTTTGTCTGTTTCCAATTCCAGGAAGGAAGGCTCATTTTTATTACTTTCCCACCTAATGACAACATTTCTCCTCTGACTCACAGCCTTGTTGACAGATGAAGACCTGCCCAGCCCGGCCTGCCCGGCCTCTGCCCCGGGACCCTGGCTGCCCCTCTGCCCCAGGACCCCCGGCTGCCCCTCTGCCCTGGGACCCCGGCTGCCCCCTCTGCCCGGGACCCCGGCTGCCCCTCTGCCCCGGGACCCCGGCTGACCCTCTGCCCCGGGACCCCGGCTGCCCCTCTGCCCCGGGACCCCGGCTGACCCTCTGCCCGGGACCCCGGCTGACCCTCTGCCCCAGGACTCTGGCTGCCCCTCTGCCCAGCCCGGCCTGCCCCCTCTGCCCAGCCTGGCCTGCCTGGCCTCTGCCCTGGGACTCCAGCTGCCCCTCTGCCCAGCCCGGCCTGCCTGGCCTCTGCCCCGGGACTCCGGCTGCCCCTCTGCCCAGCCCGGCCTGCCCCTCTGCCCCGGGACCCCGGCTGCCCCTCTGCCCAGCCTGGCCTGCCCCTGTGCCTCGGGACCCCGGCTGCCCCTCTGCCCAGCCTGGCCTGCCCCTGTGCCTCGGGACCCCGGCTGCCCCTCTGCCCAGCCCGGCCTGCCCCTCTGCCCAGCCTGGCCTGCCCCTCTGCCCCGGGACCCCGGCTGCCCCCTCTGCCCAGCCTGGCCTGTCCCTGTGCCTCGGGACCCCGGCTGCCCCTCACATCCTTGCCTGTGGGTCTCACCACCCCCACAGAACATCCCCGGGACCCTCTGCCCAGCCCGGCCTCTGCCCTGGGACCCCAGCTGACCTTCACATCCTTGCCTGTGGGTCTCACCACCCCACAAAACGTCCAGCAAAGTAGAAATCATGCGTGACACAGAAATCATCGCATGACACACAACAACGCAGGCCACGGCCAGCATGCTTGGGCCGAAGCCGCGGCCCTGGCCAGCGCCCAAGCCCTGGAAAAGGGAGACCCACAGAGCCAGGAGACACATCCTTGCTCTCTACAAACTGGCACCACAGGGCTGCTGTGTGAGCAGCCTGCCCTCCCTGGCCAGGTGGTGCGTCCACGGAGAAGAGATGTAGCCACAGACCGAGTGCCGTGTCCCAAACCACACTGCAGCCCTTCGGAGTGGTGTGCGCGTGGGGCCGACCCTGCGCTCTTTGTATAGACGAGGGGTCAGAACCGGGAGGGCTACCAGAGCCGCGGCAGGACACACGTGAGCCGCTCAGCCCCCGGTGCCGCACAAGCCTCCCCAGTAGAAGCAGGGAAAGACTTTTACACCTGGTCTCACCAGCAGTGAGGTGCGTGGAAGGAGGTGCATCCACACGCAGGCCAGGCAGGGGGTGGGCGACGGGGCCTGACCGCGCGGTCCGCACTGAACCTCTCGCCGGCCACCTGGGGCGCTTGCCCAGGGAGGGAAGGGACGGCTGTTTGGAATCTGAGTGTCTGCTGATTCCTAATAAAGGTCGGCTGCCCCTGACCAGGGGCCTTTCATGACAGACGCTAGGTGTGCCGGACACAGACCTAGAGTAGTCACGGGGCCCAAGTCCGCCGAGTTAAAACAGGGAGAGGCCATGTGACATCCCTTCAGAAGGTGACCAAGGAGGGGAGTGTGTCCGTATCACCGCGGGTGAGCTGGGGTTCAAGCCATGGCTTCGCAGGTGTGAACAGGTGGAGGTAGTGTCCGAAACCTGGGTGCAGATTCAACAGGCCTAGAAAGCGCTGGGCCAACAGCCGCCTCCCCCGCTTCCTTCCCCCTCCCCCCTTCCTTTCTCTCCTCCCCCTCCTCCCCCTCCCCCTCCTCCCCTCCCCTTCCTTCCCCCTCCTCTTCCTTTCTCCCCTCCCCCTCGTCCCCTTCCCCTCCTCCTCCCTCCTCCCCCCTTTCCCTTCCTCCCTCCCCCTCCTCCCCCACCACTCCTCTTCCCCCTCCCCCCCCTGCAGCTTCCCAGTGGTGGTGATGGAGGTGGCAGGTCACCTGAGGGGCTGAACGTGGAGCCGGCGCCCACAGGAGAGCAGAATGGAGCTTGGGTTCCTGTGGCGAGGCCAGGGGCCAGCCAGGGCTGGGAAGGTGATCGCGAGGTAAACCTGCCTGGCCGCAGCGGTGGGTGAAGGCGGGCGGCATGGGGGCTGGGGCACCTCAGGCCATGGCCTCACGGGAGCCTGCCATCCTGGAAGAGACCTGGAGAAATGTTCCTGACAGGAAAAGGCGTATCTTGACCTGAGCCGCGTTACCAACGCCAGGCTGGCTTCAGCCTTGCGCTGAGCGCTGCAGCAAGGCCTGGGTCTCTGCGAAGGCCGCGGGCAGAGGCGGGACCCACGTCCTGACCTTGCAGTCAGCCTGGACGGACATGCGGACACTCCCAGCCCTGGCCCAGGCCCGAAGAAAGAGAGGCTGGTTTTATGCTGCAACAGGGGTTCAGAATAGGTGAGCTCCCAGCAACTCCATCTGCACAAATCGGACGTGGGGGCCCTGTCTGAGCTTTACGTTTGAAAGCTCAAATTATTTTAAAATCTCCCCCAAACCCATCATCTTGCCATTTGTGTCTCGTGCCAGGTCTTCAACCCTTCATAAAACCCTTTGTCTCCACTTGGATGAATAAACGGATGTGATCTTGTTAAGACTAATGGCTGCCTCCTGTTGTTTCTCTCTAAAGCAGCTTCTACTCTGGTCTCTCTCCGCACAGTACGAGCGTCTGTTCACGCGCTGTCTGAACCACAGTGCAGTGCGGTGAAGCGGCCAAGTCCACACGTGTTTCCCCCCTCGCCCCACGGCCTAAGGCCAGCATCTTGTTTCCATAGTGTAGATGAGGAGCTGGTCTCAGAAAAGTTCTTACTGTTGAGTTTAAGACCGAGCTGTTCTGTCTTGTGTGAGCCTAACAAAACACAGAGGTGGCTGTCTTCATGCAGAAGAGAGGCTGGTTTAGCTTCGCGTTGGAGGCTGACACCTGGCACTGAATCTCCCCAGGTGGAGCCACGTGGAGGGGGAATCAGACGGGAATCGGGGAAGGATTCGCGCTCAAGCCCCACTCTCCCGAGAGAGCCTCAACGCCTCTCAGAGCCCCCTTAGGATCTCCACAGCCCCTCTTTCCTGCCCTCAATGTCTTCCAACCTCACTGTTCTGGGGGCCAAATACGCAACACAGGAGCCCATGGGAGGCAAGCCCGTCCCGGCCTGGGAGCTCCCCACAGCATCTGAGGCAGACGGCTGGGTTTACCTATGGAATCTCCCTCTTCCCTGCCAAGGAGGAGGGTGGACGCAAACCACATGACATGATTAGGAGCAGTCTCCAACGTGGCAGCCATGTGGGCCTTCTCTGAGACCCTGGCCCCGTTCCACTTAATAACACAGACAGGAAGACCTGAACACTTTAAAATCCTTAAACATAACATTGAAGCCAAGAGATTTATTTCACAGAAGATATTTTCCAACCAGCCAAGAGCAGAGAATAAACAGCCCCTGGCTCTGGAGTGTGCTGTGGCCCTAGAACCCTCGCACACTTCCTGGTGTGACCCGTCTGGAGGGCGTCTGGAGGGCGTCTGGAGGACGTCTGGAGGGGCATCTGGAGGGCATCTGGAGGGCGTCTGGAGGGGCATCTGGAGGGTGTCTGGAGGGCGTCTGGAGGGGCGTCTGGAGGGCGTCTGGAGGGGCATCTGGAGGGCGTCTGGAGGGGCGTCTGGAGGGCGTCTGGAGGACGTCTGGAGGGCGTCTGGAAGGGCGTCTGGAGGGCGTCTGGAGGGCGTCTGGAGGGCGTCTGGAGGGGCGTCTGGAGGGCGTCTGGAGGGGCATCTGGAGGTCGTCTGGAGGGGCGTCTGGAGGGCGTCTGGAGGGTGTCTGGAGGGGTGTCTGGAGGGCGTCTGGAGGGCATCTGGAGGGCGTCTGGAGGGGCATCTGGAGGGCGTCTGGAGGGCATCTGGAGGACGTCTGGAGGGCGTCTGGAGGGGCGTCTGGAGGACGTCTGGAGGGCGTCTGGAAGGGCGTCTGGAGGGCGTCTGGAGGGCGTCTGGAGGGCGTCTGGAGGACGTCTGGAGGGTGTCTGAGGGTGTCTGGAGGGCGTCTGGAGGGTGTCTGGAGGGGCGTCTGGCTGAGCACTGGACCCTGTGTGAAGTCTGGAAGCAGAGGCTGAGCAGCCCCTGGGTACTCGCGTCTTCAGATGGAGTGCCCTTCGCTGACATCTGCCATTGGCTGAAATCCATAGATGTCACTTGGAGACTTCCCTGGGCTTCCCTGTCCTGAGGCTGGCCCTGCGGGAAGCCGGGCGTCTGTGACAGGCAGGCCATGTGCCCTCTACAGTTTCATTTGTCCTGCGCTGTTCACTAGCATCATCATGCATACCTTTCCTATACTCAAGATGAGTATGTAAACCAACCCAGAAAGGCTGACCCATCCAGAAACCCTACCCAAGCCAGAGAGGCTGTGGGCGTACCACTGGGGAAGAGGCCACTTTGACGCAGCTGACCTCGGGCCACGTGGGAGATGAGGCCACGTCAACAGAGCCACGGCCGGTGAGTCCCTGTGTGTGGATGGGAGATGGGAGACGCCCTCCCGAGCTTCCACTCACAAAGCCATCTGGAAGTGGCAGTGCCTGCCTGATCTGCTCTTCCGGGAAAATCGGATTCACACATAAGAAGCAGATCTTAGCCAAAGAGCACTGGTTCGCTGCAAAGGAGATGCAGCTGAATCGAAAGCGTCTTCCAGGAAGCTGCCGGCCAGGGCAGCACCGGCCTCTCAGCTTGCCCTGGGATCACGCACACGTGCTATGCCTAAACTTTTCTTGCTGATTCCCTGTGCCCAGGCACATTGTCGGGAGTCAAAGGGAAGTTTGGAGGGAAAGTTCCATGGAGAACATTCCAAAGCCGCCCCAGCCGCAAAGCGCGCTTTCTTCGCACAGACATCTGCACACGGCTGCTCGCTGGGCCGTGGGGTCACTGCCCACCCACCCACGCTCTGGTGTGGACACCAGAGCTGCTTACGGGTTTTCAAGCACTTGGTTTAATAGCTCTGGGACACCATTCAGCAGACACAGCTTCTGGTGGGGGACCAGGTAGGAGGCGCGTGCCCAGCTCCCAGCGACCTCAGACGGAAAACAACCCTGAGAGGACGCCGGAGCGCGTCGGGCCTGGCAGGCGGCTCCCCGCCTCCTTCACTCCCTCCTCAAGCACCGGGCGAAAGGTCCTGAACCCACGGAGGCCAGCCTCTTCCCCTCCACGGCACGGCCCCGGTCACCAAAATGACCATCCTGTGCTACAGGAGACACTGCCGTGCACAGCTGGGCACGCAGGGTGTCCTTCCCTCCCCGGCTCTCAGACAGGACAGCCTTCGCTCTGCAGTCTGCGTCCAAACGCACGCCCCAAGTCATGCAGGGAGGGGGCTGCGATGCAGGGAGGGGGCTCCGGCCGCGCTCCCGGCAGGGGGAGGGCGGGGGCGGGGATCTGAGGGGAGACACCGGAGGGAGGGGCAGCGTCGTCGCCAGGTTGTGCACGTGCAGCCTTGGCTCAGTCAGCTGTCGGGGGGGGGCACATCCCCCCCAGGAGGCCCTCACCCCGGCAACAGTGATGGGGCCGGGCCAGGGGAGGCTGCTCAGAACAGCGGGCCAGGAAGGCCGAGAGCAAAGACACCACTCCAACTGAGGCACAGCCCTGAAGCCAGACACTCTGCAGCCACAACTGCTCTGTCCCTTCAGCTGCTCCTCCTCCATCCTCCATCCTGACCCCGGGCCTCAGCTGCTCCTCCTCCATCCTCTGCTCTGACCCCGGGCCTCAGCTGTCCTCCTGGACTGGCAGATGTGTCCCTGGGCACAGGAGGACGCTGGCCCCGGGGACGCGCCATTCCGCGTCAGCTCCCGCTGGACTCCAGCCTCCCGTGCAGGAGTCAGGTGCGTCCTTCCACGCTAGCAGCTGCGTAACTGCCACTGAGGGTGGTTCTTCCACCCTGCGGGGCCCAGGCAGAGGAGGGCCTGACAAACAGACAGAGGAGGCGGAGCCTGGGGACAGACATGTTTATAATCCTGTACCAACAGTTTCCATGATCACTAAAGATGTTTTCTCCTAATGTGTGTACAATGTGTGCATGTGTGCAGTGTGCTGTGCATGTGTGTGCATGTGTGTGTGTAGTGTGCATGTGCATGTGTGTGCGTGTGTGCAGTGTGCTGTGCATGTGTGTGCATCTGTGCGTGTGTAGTGTGCATGTGCATGTGTGTGCATGTGTGTACTGTGCCTTGCATGTGTGCATGTGTAGTGCGCATGTGTGTGCACGTGTGTAGTGTGCCTTGTGTAGTGTGCCTGTGCATGTGTGCATGTGTAGTGCGCATGTGTGTGCACGTGTGTAGTGTGCCTTGTGTAGTGTGCCTGTGCATGTGTGCATGTGTAGTGCGCATGTGTGTGCACGTGTGTAGTGTGCCTTGTGTAGTGTGCCTGTGCATGTGTATGCATGTGTGCAGTGTGCTGTGCGTGTGTGCATGTGTGTAGTGTGCCTGTGCATGTGTGCATGTGTGTAGTGTGCCTTGTGTAGTGTGCCTTGCATGTGTGTGCATGTGTGTAGTGTGCCTTGCATGTGTGTGCATGTGTGTGCATGTGTGCTGTGCATGTGTGCATGTGTGTAGTGTGTATGTGTGTAGTGTGCCTGTGCATGTGTGTAGTGTGCCTTGCATGTGTGTGTGCATGTGTGGGTGTGCATCTGAAATGGGTGAGAAAGTAATTTGCATCAGTAACTGTTGCTCCATACATAGAAAGTATATTGCCCTGAAAATGGTTTTATAGAAGCACTGTTGCTCCTTATTTGACATAGAAACATAATCTCCAGTGAATTGTAAAGACATCTACATATGGCATTAGATCTATAATTATCTGAAAGAAAACAGTGTATTTGGAATTAAAAGCAGATAAGAGCATTTTGCTGCCTAAGATTTAACCTGTTTCCAACAGTGTAATGCAATGAAGAGCATGTGCACGTGTTTGGACCGCATAGTGTATGTGAAGACAGAGGCTGAACTGCTTGTGGAAGCGCGAAGGAATGAAGACCTGGGAGGTGTGAGCTGTATCCACATTGTGTTTTGCGTCTGGGCTGATGCTGTTGGGATATGAGTAGGAAATGTTCCTCCACAGGCCCCTGTGTTGAGAACCCTTGATTTCTAGACGGTGGCAGAATTTTACAAGATGGGACCCAGCAGGAAGAAGGAAGTCAAGGGGGAGGTGTCCAAAGGCAGCCCTCTCCAGCCCGCCCTCCCCCTGCGGGGAGTGAAGAGCCTCCCGCCCCTGGAGCTGGCACCAGCGCGCTCAGCCTCACGGTGGACAAGAGATGTGCCCCACTGGGGAACCGAGCCGGAGGTCCAACCAGTGGGAGGCCGGGCCTGTGACCGACCAGCCGCAGGCCCAACCAGCCGGAGGCCCGACCAGCCGGAGGCCGGGCCTGTGACCAACCGACCAGCCGGAGGCCCGGGCCAGTGACCGACCAGCCGGAGGCCCGGGCCAGTGACCGACCAGCCGGAGGCCCGGGCCAGTGACCAACCAGCCGGAGGCCTGGGCCTGTGACCGACCAGTTGGAGGCCCGACCAGCCGGAGGCCCGGGCCTGTGACCAACCCGCTGGAGGCCCGGGCCTGTGACCGACCAGCCGGAGGCCCAGGCCAGTGACCGACCAGCCGGAGGCCTGGGCCTGTGACCGACCAGTTGGAGGCCCGACCAGCCAGAGGCCCAGGCCTGTGACCGACCAGCGGGAGGCCAGGCCTGTGACCGACCCACCAGAGGCCGGGCCTGTGACCGACCTCAGGCCATAGGGCAGTCCCGCTGTTGCTGGGCTGTGGGGGTCTAGAGGGACATGGCCCACTTGCTGGGACCTCCAGTGTCCTGTCAGACATGGAGGTGGCATCCGGTGGTTGTCAGTCCTCGCAGGCCAGTCTGGGTTGTGAGAGGAGCGGCTGGCGGACAGGCGGGCACTGCGACCCCCCCCCCCCGCCCCCTCCGCCCCCCCCCCCGCCCCCTCCACCCCTCGCCCCCCGCCCCCTCCGCCCCCGCCCCCTCCCCCCTCCCGCCCCCCGCCCCCCCCGCCCCCCGCCCCCTCCGCCCCCCGCCCCCTCCGCCCCTCCCGCCCCCACCCCCCCTGCCCCCCTCCGCCCCCTCCCCCCGCCACCCCCCTGCCCCCTCCCGCCCCCCGCCCCCCCCCGCCCCCCTCCGCCCCCCCCGCCCCCCTCCGCCCCCCCGCCCCCCCGCCCCCTCCGCCCCTCCCGCCCCCGCCCCCCCTGCCCCCCTCCGCCCCCCCCGCCCCCCTCCGCCCCCCGCCCCCCGCCCCCCTCCGCCCCTCCCGCCCCCCGCCCCCCTACCCCCCTCCGCCCCTCCCGCCCCTCCCGCCCCCCTGCCCCCCTCCGCCCCTCCGCCCCTCCCGCCCCCGCCCCCCCAGCCCCCCTCCTGCCCCCCCCCCCCAGTGGTTCTGAGGATCGCGCAGCGTGGTGTGAAGCTCCGCGTCAGATGCTAGTTGTGTGTTCCATGAGCTGGAATGAGCTTGCGCTCTATCCTCCAGTGCACTGTGTGCACATTGTGTCGTGGGCTCCACCATGTCCCTGACAATGACGTTGCTCAGACACAGTGGCCCTGCTGTCCGCAGCGGGGCAGTCGGGGCGGCCCCGGACCCCCCACCCCCCTCCCCCGCCCCGGCCGAGCCAGCCTGGAGCTGGGCCTTGCGGCAAACAAACAAATGCAACGCTCCTCAGCCGTGGAAATGTGTCACAGAAGCGACTCACAATGGAAGGCCCAGAAACACGAACATGGGAGGGCGGCCTCTGCCCTCCCCCCAGCCCCTCCTCAGCGCGCGGCGGGGGTGGGCAGGCTGCACTCACTGGCTCCTCCAGTGTCCGGAATGTGCCGGCATGCTGGAGATTACACCCATGAGGGGTGAGCGAATCAAACATGTCCTAAGGCCGCAGGCTGCTCATCTCCGCCGTGGGGTTCCTTGGCCCGCGGCCGGCGGCTCTGCGCCCGGCCCTCCCGAGGTGGGCATGGCGTCCGCCCACCACCATGCGTCCCGCGTCTGGCAGCCTAGGGCCTGCCTGAAGCCTGGGCCCAGGCTTTCCCGTTCTGATCGTAGGCAGGCAGGGTTGCTCGGCTGTCCCATGGTGGACGACGCTCCTCTCCCCCAGCCTCGCGCATGACAAGGCCTGGACGCAACATGCCCAGCCTGCGGGGCCTGTGTGGCCAGCTCCTCCCCGCCCGGAGACGCCCCCGGGAGTGCCCCCCGCCGCTGTGCAGGGCCTGGGCTTGGCTCTGCCTGTCTTGGACCAACACTCTGGGCTTTTCTGGGAAGCTCAGATCTTGCTGTCTGAGAAAGATCATGTTACTTATTGAAGATAAATGCTAAAACTTTCCATTTCATAATCAAGGAAAAGCTGGGTGCATGCTAGCCATCAAGAGAACCACAAACGAATTGCTGGTTGTGTGGGGTTTTCAAGAATTGTTTTAATCATGTTTTGGCAAGCTCTTCCAGGCTTGGGAGCTTTGCTTATATAAGAATTCTGGATCTCACATGTATGGCATATATGTGCACACCAGAGGGGAACCAGGAAGACGACACAGAACTAGAGGGAATCAGGGAAAAACATACAACAGCGGGACCCATCAGCTGCACTGGACACTGACCAAAATGAACTAAGCAACTCAATGGCAGCGACGGGAGGGAGGGAACAGTGGGAAAGAGGGAACAGCTGATGCTATGCAAAACAAAAGAAATGTGCATATCACCAATGTGGAAGAAATAACTGTATTGCAAAGCTCATAGAACTCATAAATGTTATAGACCATGATAGACAAGTTGCTCCAGGAAAGTTAGAATGTGTTTGTGACTTTAACTGAGCATCACTATCTCACAATACTGTGAAATTTGGGAAATTATGTAACCACTTAATCACAATAAAAAATTTGAAAATAAAAAAATAAAAATATGATAGTTAAATAAATGTAATATTTAAAGGTTAAAAAAACTCAATTAAGTGAAAAAAATAGAATTCTGGATCTCAAGTTGTGAAAGCTACTTCCATGTAGAAAAACAAAACCCTTAAGAAAATGTTCAATGTGTTATGAAAAGATGAACACTGTGTAGCTCAGTGGCATTAAAAATGTGCACATCTTGCAGTTTAGTACACAAGCAGAAAGACCACACTTGAAGTAGCTGCTGTCATTCACTGCAGCTGACACTGTTGTGAAAACACCACAGGTAAAACCTGCCGCACCGCGGTGGGCCAGGTCAGCCGGGGCCGTGGGAGGCACTGGTCAGTTCATGGAGGGGGAGGGGGCTCGCCCAGGGGGAGGGGCAGGGCATGCTGACCATACCGGCCGGCCCGAGGCTGGGGACATCTCTACAACCAGAGTGGCCATCCTCCTACCAACAAGAGAACCAGTCCACCTGGCTTGGGTCCAGCCTCTGAGGAGGCACTCTGGTGACATCAGAAGGCCAGGCTTGTGTCTCTCTTCCTTGTCTTATAAGGACCACAGTTGAGCCCTAACCACCTCCAACCCCCCCCCCCCCAGCCTATGAACTGGGGTGATGTGTCCAACTCATGAACTTCTGAGCCTCCACCCCATACAAGGAGACTGTTATCAGAGGAGGGGAGGAGGGGGAGGGGAGGGGAAGGGGAGGAGGGGGAGGGGAGGGGGAGGGGAGGGAGAGGGGAGGAGGGGGAGGGGAGGGGAAGGGGAGAGGGAGGGGAGGGGGAGGGGGAGGGGAGGGGGAGGGGAAGGAACCTTTCAAGAAGCCGTGCAGCTGGACACCTGCAGAGACCTCTGGCTTCCATTCCGATTTGTCAAACCACACGTTTCAGGCCATTTTGCAAAAGTCCAGTAAAAAGTTCACTGTGTTCTTTACAAGTGGTCACGTCTGTGAAGCCAGTGCCACCAACCTTGGGAGTCAGGGCAGAGCCTGCCACAAGGAAAGAATTAAAACACAGCCTTCCGTGTCTTACACGTGTAAGCTTTGTGGCTCGACAGGCCTTGCTGCCCGGACCAGCTGCCAGTTCCTTCTTCTGTCTCTTGGCAAATAGCGCAGAGCTGGGGATGCTCAGTCCCAGACCCTTTTCCAGGCTTGCTCTTGGCTCTCCTGGGAAGGCCGCACTTGTCAGGTGGAGCTTCCGGAGGTCTCCCCACCACGCTCCTTTAGATAAAGTAGAGACCCACAAGTGCTTTCAGAACTGGTGCGCAGCACCGAGGCTCGGTTTACCCAGAGTTCTTGGCTAGAAACCAAGATGTAAAGTAGATGGCTTCCTCCTGCCCCGCCGGCACCACCCCGCCCCAGTCAGGCCTCAGCTGAAAACCTGCACAAGGAGCCGGAGCGCTGCACCTCGCTGCCTGTGCCGCGGCCCCGGGGCCGGCTCCGGCTCCAGCAGCAGCCACAGCGGCCCCTCAGACCCCCGGGCCCAGGAACACGCTGCCCCGGACGGATGTTCAGAGCCAGTCAGTGAATGACCTCTGCCAACAGCCACCAGCTGTGCTTTGGACAGCTTTCTTCCTGCTTTACACAGCTGGTGCCTCCTTCTCCAACCCACCTCTGCTGCCTCGGAACTCGCTCGCAGTGTGGAAACAGCCGGGCCTGACACAGTCCCGGGACGGGACTGTGTGCTGGGGCGATGCGGCCTCCCCCAGCCTCCGCCCTGCAGACCTCAGCCCCCGCCTCCCGCCATGACCCGCAGGGCCATCTCGCCAGCCCGCCTCCAGAGCTTGGGAGAGGGTGGCTGGGCCTGTGGGGAGGACGCAGGCCGCCAGGCCTGATGGCAGGGCCTGCGGGGAGGATGCAGGCCGCCAGGCCTGGTGGCAGGGTGCGGGGAGGACGCAGGACGCCAGGCCTGGTGGCAGGGCCTGCGGGGAGGACGCAGGCCACCAGGCCTGATGGCAGGGCCTGCGGGGAGGATGCAGGCCGCCAGGCCTGGTGGCAGGGTGTGGGGAGGACGCAGGCCGCCAGGCCTGGTGGCAGGGCCTGCGGGGAGGACGCAGGCCGCCAGGCCTGGAGCCCGCGGCGTGGCTTTGCTGGTCCTTCCTAGGAGTCTCACTCTTGGGCCTCCTCACGCTTCCCCGAGGACTAAGCAGCTGTCAGCTGAGGGTAGGAGGAAGGAGGAGCCTGAGCACCTCCTTGGAAATGGCCACCGCGGACTCCACTTCCTCCATCCCCTGCACCCCATGGCCATTTTGCTCTTACCCAGCCTCCCTCCGCTCAGCGCTTCCCAGCCCGATCTTCCGGAGGCTCCTTCTCTGGCAGCGTGACAGCCAGCCAGGCCAAGCTTGGTCACACACACCCCTTAGCTCCATCCGCTCTCATTTCATTTGTGCTCTACTCCAGGTGGAAAGTGTCTCTGATAAGGAATTGCGTGTACATAGGGCTTAATATCACGTAATACTCACCATGTCTGTCAGGCCAATACGCTCAGGATGTCCCTGTGTCCCAGGGAGACACAGCCAGCTGTGGCCGAGTCAGACCGAGAGGAGCTCAGAGGCCAGGGGCAGCGGTCTGATCATTCATCCTCCAGGACTTCCCAAGGTCCTCAAGGCAAGAGTCAGGACAAACCTTCCTGCGAGTAACGCTGGTGGCAGCGCCCAGCCCTGCTCCTCCGCCTGTTGTGGACCCCGGGCTCCCAGAGCTCCAGCAGGGGTCTTTCAACACTCCACGGGCTTGCACGTGTGTCCGCTCACCCTGCACTCCATCAAGCACAAGCACCCAGGGGTCAAACCTCACCTCAGCCCTCCTCACACGGAAGGAGCCAGAGTCTTGCCTGAGACTCTTCTCCAGACCCACCCTGGCCAGCCCCTCATCCCAGACCCAGGCCCACAGACACCTTGGGGTGAGGAGAGGAGGGCGTACGGCCCCTGGGGCCACAGTGCCTCGGGGAAGCGGGGTGGGGGAGGGGCGGGGCACGAGGCCATCAGCAAAGCGGCTGCTCAAAGCCCTGGCTAGCAGTGCCGCAAATCCAGAGCCAGTTTAGACAGTCACATCCCTCATTTCCTATCAAGGAAAGGCATGACTGTCCTGCCAGATCGAGTAGCTTCCAAATTCCAAACTGGCACAGAGACGGAATTCCTCAGAAGGAATTTCCAGATGACCGCGTGGCTTATCCCCAGCATGCCTTTTTCAGGACAGTTATGGAAATACAAGGTAAATCCCTCAATGGCACCAGCCACCGCGTCCAGAATTCTTGTGGCCCCAGCCACGTATGGGCTGTGCGACCTCAGAAAGTCACTCAACGGCTCTGAGCTTTGACTTTCTCAGAGGCCAACAGTAAACAAGGAGTTTACAGATAAACTACTTTAAATGTAAAGTACACAGTCCATCACATCACCGAGTACACATCTACATGCACACACGTGTGCACGGCACGCAAACACACACTCGGTGTTCCCCAGAAGCAACCTGCCCCTTGAAATGCAATGGGGTATTCTGAGGTCAGGGCTCCCGCCAAGAAGCCCCGGTAGAATCAGCAGTCAGCTCGGCAGGCCCACACAGGGTGTCGGGAAGGCCTCGCCCTGGCTGGCCGGCCAGCTCTCCACCCTGCGGCCCAGTGGCAGGGTGGGCAACGGTGCTTCTTCTGATGCCGCGTGCAAGCATGGGGCAGCCGCAGGCACGCTCATTGTGCAGCCTCGGGCACACGGGTCGTGCAGCCGCGGGCACGCTCATTGTGCAGCCTCGGGCACACGGGTCGTGCAGCCCTGTGCACGCTCATTGTGCAGCCTGTGCACGCTCATTGTGCAGCCGCGGGCACACGGGTCGTGCAGCCTGTGCACGCTCATTGTGCAGCCTCGGGCACACGGGTCGTGCAGCCTGTGCACGCTCATTGTGCAGCCTGTGCACGCTCATTGTGCAGCCTTGGGCACACGGGTCGTGCAGCCTGTGCACGCTCATTGTGCAGCCTCGGGCACACGGGTCGTGCAGCCCTGTGCACGCTCATTGTGCAGCCTGTGCACGCTCATTGTGCAGCCTGTGCACGCTCATTGTGCAGCCTCGGGCACACGGGTCGTGCAGCCTGTGCACGCTCATTGTGCAGCCTCAGGCACACGGGTCGTGCAGCCGCGGGCACGCTCATTGTGCAGCCTGTGCACGCTCATTGTGCAGCCTCGGGCACACGGGTCGTGCAGCCGCGGGCACGCTCATTGTGCAGCCTGTGCACGCTCATTGTGCAGCCTCGGGCACACGGGTCGTGCAGCCCTGTGCACGCTCATTGTGCAGCCTGTGCACGCTCATTGTGCAGCCTTGGGCACACGGGTCATGCAGCCGCGGGCACGCTCCTTGTGCAGCCTGTGCACGCTCATTGTGCAGCCGCGGGCACGCTCATTGTGCAGCCTCAGGCACACGGGTCGTGCAGCCGCGGGCACGCTCATTGTGCAGCCTGTGCACGCTCATTGTGCAGCCTGTGCACGCTCATTGTGCAGCCTGTGCACGCTCATTGTGCAGCCTTGGGCACACGCATCGTGTACCTCGGGCTGGCCCTTCCTGCTTCCCGGCCCATCTGCGCCCTGCCTTTCCAGCTCTGCTCACTCCTCAGAACTCCACCCCAACATATTCCCCGCTTTGTAAAAGAAGAAAAGTAATGTGTATCCTATTGTATCTCAGAAAAGTGAGCTTCTAACACAATCAAAGAGGAAGTGTAAATTTATAAAAATAAAAACCTGAAAGCGAAGATGGAATACAAAATGGAACAGGATTAATACTTGTCCCCATATTGTGCCAGTGGTCTCTTCCAATGAGCCTGTTGGGGGCGTCTTGCCTGTCCTCTAGAGAAGTAACCAACAGAAAAGAAGCCCCTGGCCGGCCGAGCAATGGCTGGGGTGAGGCCCCAATGGGCGGCCCTGGACACCTCCTCCTCCTCCACATTCACCTCCACCTCACCTCCTCCTCCTCTTCTTCCTCTCCCCCTCCCCTGCACCTTACCTCCAAGACACTGTGTCACAAAGCAGATGTGACAACCTGTCCACAGGGCACTCTGTTTGGATCACAGGTCAGGCACTTAGACAAGGGTAGAGTTCCTGGAAGAAAAGGGTCACAACACTGCCTCTCCTATTGTAGTAGCTGTGTTTGTGTCTGGGGTGAAAATGATGCCAGAGTGGGGGACTTTTCAAGCCTCACTATTACGGCCGAGAGCCACCAACTGAAGGGACTTCCGTGGTCAGCTGTGTCCGTGGTCTGCCTGTGAAAGTCTCACTGTGGTCACCAGAGGTGGTGTGTGCCTTTGGGGTGGCCGAGTGGAAGTCTGCGGGGCTACACCCAGCCCTGCCGCAAGCCCGGGCCCTGGCGTGGGGCAGGCTGTGGAGATGCCTTTGCTCTGGGCAGACTCTCGGTAGCTTGCTCAGTCTTCCTGGCAAGAAAGCCCTGCAGGTTCCCCAGCTACTGTTTCTAGTGGAGCTGGCAGAGAGCCGCTCTCAACCCTGCCAAGGCCACGTCCCGGGGGTAGGCGCGGCTCCCCAGAGAGGCCGGCCGAGCGGCAGGGAGGTCCTGGGCTGCTCTGTTGGCCCCAGCCTGCCGGGGGCCTGAGGACTCACGTGGGGGGGGGGCAGCCTAGGCAGGAGGTCCTTCCTGAGCTTCCTAAGTCAGGTGCTGCTGTCTGCCCCACAGGGGCTCGCTGGCCCGGGCCGGGCTTCCTGCCAGGACGAGCCCACTCTTCTGACAGCAAAGCCTCCCATGAAAGGGACCCGTGCTTGGCGACAGTTGGGAGACACAGAACAGGGTTATGAGTGTGTTCTGGAACCTTCTCTGCTCCTGGCCACTGCAGTCAAATCTGGTTGCTTGGGAGTCAACTAGTTCATCGATCTATCCCTCCCACAGCCAAGGCACCGCATTGAGGGGAGATGGCTCCTCGATTCTCACTGAGTCCCACTTTCCCAGCACACGCAGCCAGCTGGTTGAGGAGTGAGTCTCCATCCTCTACAGCCACAGGGCCACGGATTAAAGATGGCGGATTACAGAATGTATGAAACCCATTACACACACCAAAGAGAGTTATAACACTGTTCCCTCCTTCCTACCAATGACTCCTGCCCACATCAAGTGACAGATATGACATGTAAACTCCTGTAATCCCGGAGACACCGGCTGTCCCTGAGAGCGAGCCTGGGAACGAAACCTATGGCGTGCCGGAATCTGCCCATCGATGGCGTCAAGCGTGTGATGGTGAGCAGTGTCTGCGGCACTAGTGAGCCAGCCAGCCTCTGTGCGTCTGCCCCTTTCTTGAGCAGTGTTTAATGTGCAGCCTCACAGGACTCACTTTTCTTACTACGTTGCTGCTGAGCCTTGTGAAGTCCTCTACGTATTCCTGGTTGTGAGCTCCACACATCTCTTGCACAGTGCACCCCCGGGGCCTCTGGCTCACACTGCCGCCTCCGACAGCCTCTCTGGAGTCTCTCAGCTCACTACAGCCCAGGACCCGTATTCAGCCTCCGATTGGTCTCTGTCTCTCCCTCTCATTCCTGTCCTTTCTTTTTTAGTTCCTGCCCAGCTCCAACAGCACCCCACGCTCTGAATCCCCTAGACGGCAAGCTGGGGCGGCTGAGGGAACCCCAAGGCTGTTGCCTCATGACCCCCTGAAAGACTAAACCGCACCTGGTGGTCTTCCGCTCCATCTCTTGTTCTGGTGGGCGGAGTCCATCTCAGGGGCCTTCGTGTGTCTCCTGCCACGCCTGCTCCGGCAGCTGGGAGGACAGGCAGCGGGTGCACGGCTGAGGGCTGGTCAGGCCCAGCTCTGGTCCGTGTGAACCAGGCTGCTGGCTCGCTGGGAGACCTGCGCCCACGCCCTCACCTGGCGGAACACAGATGCCTGTCTGTCTTCCCTGCAGGGATTCCTCTCCCTTCCGCCCAGCAGAGGCCCTGACTCATTCTTTTTAAAAAAGGGAAAGAGATTGATTTATAGAAACCTTTTTTTTTTATCATTTATTTCTTATTTCTTAAGTATAAAAATGAGGTGCTAGCTAAAGGTAAGGGTTTTTTGGTGTGAAATTTTTACCAGGTAAACAAATAAATAAATATTTACAATCTTTGGCAAAAACAAAGTTTCATTAACCTATATGAGAAGCTTGTATTCTTTAAAGGACATAAATAATTTACAAAACTCATGGTACATTCTCAGTATTCACATCATTGCACCTACACAACCCCAAGGAGAAGCCTGCATATTCTTCATGGATGTTACAGTTAATGCAGCCCCCAACCCTGTGCTGGCCTTGGGAATAAAGTTCCACATGAAAGGAAAAAATATGTCATCAAAACAAAACACAAAGAAAATCAACCTCAAAGGAAGCAATGAAGGCAACAGTGTCATGTAAATTGTAAATTCAGACCGAAGCTATGGATTCTATTTGACACAGAAATGTATCCACCACTGACCAGACAGAAGAGAAAGATCTTCCCCATACATATCAGACAAACATCTACTGAACTCCACGTGTGGAGTGGGAGACGCTACTATCTCCTTCCAAGAGACCACTCACCTTTTAGAAATTCAAACCGTGTCTCCTACCATGTGATTGATCATTGCATGTGTTCAGAATAATCAAATGCTGGCTTTTCTGCAGCATTCAAACAAAAAATTCCTATACACAGCAGATAGGTAACAGTAAAAAATACTGAATTAAAATCACTGGCAACAGTATATATTAAGGTTCCATTACAAATTCTTCATTACTATTTATTTACCTCATTATATCTTACAGCACACTTTTTTCAAACATTATAAAAGCCTTATATTCAACCCGCAGATATTTCTGTAACTGTATCTTCATATTATTACATCCTTATTAGACGTTTAATTCCAGAAACTTTACCATATATGTGTTATTTGGCATTAGTTTCAAATAAGTTACTGGTGAGTAGAGAGCTGCACTCTGTATTCATTTAATAAATACTAACAAACACTTATGCCTGGAACCTTAATGAGATGTGCCACCAAGCTAGGTAACAGCTAGTTTCCTGCAGTTTCTAAGCCTAGAACAGGAAATAGACCAAGAACAGGAAGTAGAAGCCTAGAACAGGAAGTTGATCTGCCCTTCTGTGATCTGTGGGGCCCTGCAGGAGCCTCCTGCTCAAACCCAGGCCTACAGGTGGAGCCCCGTGAGGTCCATCTGGCAGGAAAATGCTTTAGTCCTGTCAAGTATGAGAGCTTCTACCAGGGGACAAGAGGAAAACGGGAGTACTGACCTAATCTTGCAATTATTTCTGAGGTTCCAATTAATCAACATCTTACGTCACTTGCTTGTGGGGCCACACTCTCCTTACTGTGGCCTCATTTCAAGCCAACTGACCTGGCAAGGTTTGTGTGTCACTGCAGAGCAGCTCGAATCCAAGAACAACGTTAATCCAGGTGACAACACTAAGCACGGAACATAGTTGAGCCGTATTTTTCACGCTTAATTTATGAAAATGGCTTATGCACAAATTCCCTTCTGTTCCATATACACATAAATACAGCAAGTAATTACATTTTATATGTAAACGTCATTCTTTTAAAACAAACAAAAGAAAGCAGTACAACATCATGCTCGGTTTTCACTCCACAGAAGTCATGTACCACAGTGCCGTCTTCCTGCAGTGGGTTAGAAGCTCATCTTGTGGATTCATCAGTGCTCTTCCTCTTTAGGCACTTGGGCTTCGGGTTGATGGAGGAGGTGGAAAACCACTCAGAATTAAGGAACAGGAAATGCCACTAGAGAGAGAAGCTGCAAGTGCTGACTTGTCTAGAAAATACCACTTGCAGCACATTGTCTAGACATCTAAGAGAAAGGAAACCAACAGAATCAGGATTACACCACAATGGGATTTATTTTGTTTTACTTATACCCTCAAACATCATTAATTTTAAAATGACACAAATAGGAAGGAAGAAGGAAGGAAAGAAGAAAGGAAGGAAGGAAGGAAGGGAAGGAAGGAAGGAAGGGAAGGGAAGGAGGGAGAAAGGAAAATGGGTAGACTGAGGGACAAATGGGTGTTCTGATGAATGGAGAGGCAAATGACCAAGTGGGTAGATGGGTAGAAGGATGGATGGGCAGTTAGGTGGATGGACAGATGAAAGAGAGAATGAGTGGATGGGTGGGTGTTTTGATGAATAGATGGATGGGTAAATGCATAGGTAGGTGAATGGATAGAAAACGGGTGTTTAGATGAATTAACGGATGTTTAGGAGCAGAAGGATGGGTAGGTGGATATACAGAAACACAGAGTATCTTCAAAAGCATCTTAACCTAATGATAAGGAAATTTCACTAGAAGCCAACAGAGAAATTAAGTTTCTCGTCTACACTGTCTTATTCTGTGTATTATTCTCAGTGTGTCACCTCTGAGCCTTCTTTATCTGACCTAGGAAAGGTGTGGTAGGCTAGACCAGATGGAAGAGAAGGTCTGCCTTCAGGTTACAGTATTTTGATTCAAATACACTCCAAGACATACATGAAAAAGAAACTGCCTTACCTCTCTTTTCCTTCCATTCTCCCCTTTTCACTCTCCCTTTTCCCTTTAATTGTTGGCAAAGATAATAATCTAAAATGACTGTAAGAACCCCAGAGGAAGCTACAAGATCTAACACAATGGGGTCCAGCCTGGAAGTGTTTGTCCTACCAAAAGCATTCAAATCCAATTTAAAACAACAAAGGGACAAAAGCCAACCTGAGGGCTGAGAGCAGGCAAAGCCCCGCCCCAGGGCACTACGCCTGGGTTTTATCCCTCCACCACAGTGTCTACAGAGAAGAGGCAGCATACAGAGCCGCCTGGACTATGCACACGCACCTCTGCATTCATACTTGAGGTCGGAGAAGTAGACCATCTCCTGAGAGAAGACAAAGAGACCCAATCTTCCGCCAGCATAGGTGTGGTCGTAGATTGGTCCCGAGTCGGCCATGACCTGCTTCCCCTCATGCACCAGGACCCTGAAAGCAGGCAGGTAAAGACGGCTTGAACTCCAAAGCCCACTGCTGACAAGAGAGCTCTACTTCCCTCCGGGGTGAGCCGGAGTCCTGCATGTTTGAGGCAAGGGTTCTATCAGGTGCCCAACAGAGGTACCTGGAGTCCCACAACCACGCAGGATTTCAGTGGCTGGGCAGGGGCACGCATCCCCTCGGAGCGCTGGCCCTGGCCGAAACATGATGGGAAGCAAAGCTCCTAATCACAAATTATGCCATTATCAACCCGGGGCCTGGGCACAGCCTGTGCTGCCATCAGGAGCCAGAGCACAGCGCACAGCCCCCGTGGCGAACAGGCCTGTGCTGCCATCAGGAGCCAGAGCACAGCGCACAGCCCCCGTGGTGAATGGATTCCCTCCGCAGTGCACAGCCCCCGTGGCGAACAGGCCCCTCCTCAGCGCACAGCCCCCATAGTGAACAGGCCCCTCCTCAGTGCACAGCCCCCATAGTGAACAGGCCCCTCCTCAGTGCACAGCCCCCATGGTGAACAGGCCCCTCCTCAGCGCACAGCCCCCATAGTGAACAGGCCCCTCCTCCGTGCACAGCCCCCGTGGTGAACGGGTCCCTCCACAGTGCACAGCCCCCATGGTGAACAGGCCCCTCCTCAGCGCACAGCCCCCGTGGTGAATGGATTCCCTCCTCCGTGCACAGCCCCCGTGGTGAACGGGTCCCTCCGCAGTGCACAGCCCCCGTGGTGAATGGATTTCCCTCCTCCGTGCACAGCCCCCGTGGTGAATGGATTTCCCTCCTCAGTGCACAGCCCCCGTGGTGAACGGGTCCCTCCTCCGTGCACAGCCCCCGTGGTGAACGGGTCCCTCCTCAGTGCACAGCCCCCGTGGTGAACAGGTCCCTCCTCTGTGCATAGCCCCCGTGGTGAACGGGTCCCTCCGCAGTGCACAGCCCCCGTGGTGAACAGATTTCCCTCCTCCGTGCACAGCCCCCGTGGTGAACGGGTCCCTCCGCAGTGCACAGCCCCCGTGGTGAACGGGTCCCTCCTCAGTGCACAGTCCCCATGGTGAATGGATTCCCTCCTCAGTGCACAGCCCCCGTGGTGAACGGGTCCCTCCTCAGTGCACAGCCCCCGTGGTGAATGGATTTCCCTCCTCAGTGCACAGCCCCCGTGGTGAACGGGTCCCTCCTCAGTGCACAGCCCCCGTGGGGAACGGGTCCCTCCTCCGTGCACAGCCCCCGTGGTGAATGGATTTCCCTCCTCCGTGCACAGCCCCCGTGGTGAATGGATTTCCCTCCTCAGTGCACAGCCCCCGTGGTGAACGGGTCCCTCCTCAGTGCACAGCCCCCGTGGTGAACGGGTCCCTCCTCAGTGCACAGCCCCCGTGGTGAATGGATTTCCCTCCTCAGTGCACAGCCCCCGTGGTGAACGGGTCCCTCCTCAGTGCACAGCCCCCGTGGGGAACGGGTCCCTCCTCCGTGCACAGCCCCCGTGGTGAATGGATTTCCCTCCTCCGTGCACAGCCCCCGTGGTGAATGGATTTCCCTCCTCAGTGCACAGCCCCCGTGGTGAACGGGTCCCTCCTCAGTGCACAGCCCCCGTGGTGAACGGGTCCCTCCTCAGTGCACAGCCCCCGTGGTGAATGGATTCCCTCCTCCGTGCACAGCCCCCGTGGTGAACAGGTCCCTCCTCTGTGCACAGCCCCCGTGGTGAACGGGTCCCTCCGCAGTGCACAGCCCCCGTGGTGAACAGATTTCCCTCCTCCGTGCACAGCCCCCGTGGTGAACAGGTCCCTCCGCAGTGCACAGCCCCCGTGGGGAACGGGTCCCTCCTCAGTGCACAGCCCCCGTGGGGAACGGGTCCCTCCTCAGTGCACAGCCCCCGTGGGGAACAGGTCCCTCCTCAGTGCACAGTCCCCGTGGTGAACGGGTCCCTCCTCCATGCACAGCCCCCGTGGTGAACGGGTCCCTCCTCAGTGCACAGTCCCCGTGGTGAACGGGTCCCTCCACAGTGCACAGCCCCCGTGGTGAACAGATTTCCCTCCTCCGTGCACAGCCCCCGTGGTGAACGGGTCCCTCCGCAGTGCACAGCCCCCGTGGTGAACGGGTCCCTCCTCAGTGCACAGCCCCCGTGGGGAACGGGTCCCTCCTCAGCGCACAGCCCCCGTGGTGAACGGGTCCCTCCTCAGCGCACAGCCCCCGTGGTGAACAGGCCCCTCCTCAGCGCACAGCCCCCGTGGTGAACGGGTCCCTCCTCAGCGCACAGCCCCCGTGGTGAACAGGTCCCTCCTCTGTGCATAGCCCCCGTGGTGAACGGGTCCCTCCACAGTGCACAGCCCCCGTGGTGAACAGATTTCCCTCCTCCGTGCACAGCCCCCGTGGTGAACGGGTCCCTCCGCAGTGCACAGCCCCCGTGGTGAACGGGTCCCTCCTCAGTGCACAGCCCCCGTGGGGAACGGGTCCCTCCTCAGTGCACAGCCCCCGTAGTGAATGGATTCCCTCCTCCGTGCACAGCCCCCGTGGTGAACGGGTCCCTCCGCAGTGCACAGCCCCCGTGGTGAACGGGTCCCTCCTCAGTGCACAGCCCCCGTGGGGAACGGGTCCCTCCTCAGTGCACAGCCCCCGTGGGGAACGGGTCCCTCCTCAGTGCACAGCCCCCGTAGTGAATGGATTCCCTCCTCCGTGCACAGCCCCCGTGGTGAACAGGTCCCTCCGCAGTGCACAGCCCCCGTGGTGAACAGGTCCCTCCGCAGTGCACAGCCCCCGTGGTGAACGGGTCCCTCCTCAGTGCACAGCCCCCGTGGGGAACGGGTCCCTCCTCAGTGCACAGCCCCCGTAGTGAATGGATTCCCTCCTCCGTGCACAGCCCCCGTAGTGAATGGATTCCCTCCTCCGTGCACAGCCCCCGTGGTGAACGGGTCCCTCCTCAGTGCACAGCCCCCGTGGTGAACAAGTTCCCTCCTCCTCCTGGGGGCCAGAGCTCTCCTGTCTGATGGCACCAGGGCCCTTCACCTCACATGAAAGCCAGGACATGGGAGAGTGAGGACAGATCCCCCCCCCCCGAATGAGAAGTGATGTCTCCGTGCTCCCCACGAAGAGGGTGGCCCAAACAAGGCCAAGCTCAGGGACACCTGGCCCCCAGAGCTGCTGCACACAGCACCCAACCGGGGCTGGGCTGCGACTCGGTGGAGAGCACCGGCCTGGCACCTGCAACCCGGGGTTCAACCACTGGGGCAAAAGACAAAAGGAATTCCACTGGAGCCAAGAGAAATTCCTTCACTTTACATTGCCCATGTGTTGTTGTAATCAACTTAAAAATGCTGTTCAAGCAAGGAACAAAACTCTTTTGGTCTGCAAGTTGTGGAAATTGTATTCAAATATGTATTCTAACTCAGCCGTGTACATGTCAGAAATGAATAGGGGTTGACTCTCCAAAGCAGCGGGGCTGGGTGGTTTCTGGGGGGCCGCCTCCCCTCAGGGGCCTCTGGAGGGGAGGGACCATCACACTTCTGAGTTATCTTATGATGTACCTACGTTTCTCTTTCTCAACAATTTTTCTAGTAAGTTATGCTCAATCAAGATGTAGATAGAAAGAAGTAGTATTGGTTAACGTTCACAATGGCCACCTACTGGAAATCATGCCCGTGGGAACACAGCTGGACACTAATGAGACCAGCCACGGCCTCTCTCACCTCATGTAGCCGGTCTTGGGTCTGTGGGTCAGATGCCACCTGTACGCAGTATAGTCTTTCCAGCCGATGTTTTTTGGGTCATGCCACAGTGTGCGCACCTGAGGAAAGCAGCAGTCTAGGACCCAGGCCCCGTCCCCTCTGCAGCCCCATGCCCACAGGACACACATGGCGGGAGCAGGGAGATGCTGGCCTGGGTGCAGCTCTCTCTGATACGGTTGTGGTACACCTAGTGTAACTACGCTACACTCTGTGACTGACTAACAATACTATGATGCACTGCAAGTCAGGGCTGGGACTACAGGCACTGGACCGACATGAGCCAAGAAAGTTCTGGATCTTGTGATTCCTGTGGAACCACTGGACACTTGGGAACTGCCTCCTCCCTGTCTAAGATCAGAAAAGTGTTTAATTTGCAAGAGAGTGGCAGACAGCTTTGATAAAAATGCCAGGACCTGTCTGTAAGAAAGCAGGTGCTAGCCGCGAGGCGGCCATGAGGCCTGGTGACAGAGGGGTGTCTGAGAGTGGTCAGGACAGCAGGGCGCCCTCTGAGGGCAGGGGTGACCGAGGGGCGTCTGTGAGTGGTCAGGACAGCAGGGCGCTGAGGGCAGGGGTGACAGAGGGGCGTCTGTGAGTGGTCAGGACAGCAGGGCGCCCTCTGAGGGCAGGGGTGACCGAGGGGCGTCTGAGAGTGGTCAGGACAGCAGGGCGCCCTCTGAGGGCAGGGGTGACCGAGGGGCGTCTGAGAGTGGTCAGGACAGCAGGGCGCCCTCTGAGGGCAGGGGTGACCGAGGGGCGTCTGAGAGTGGTCAGGACAGCAGGGCGCCCTCTGAGGGCAGGGGTGACCGAGGGGCGTCTGAGAGTGGTCAGGACAGCAGGGCGCCCTCTGAGGGCAGGGGTGACCGAGGGGCGTCTGAGAGTGGTCAGGACAGCAGGGCGCCCTCTGAGGGCAGGGGTGGCCGCTCACCTGTCCCTCTGTGTTCCCCGTGTGCCACAGAGCGTTGCGCAGGTGCTCTCCCACGCCCGTGGTGGAGTTCACCACCTTGAGGGACACCCCCGAGTAGCCGTACGCCCGGCTGGGCTTGTCTTCCCAGTAGGTCTGCGTGACCTGCTTCCACATCACCACGTAGAAGCGGCTGCTCGACTGGTAGCCAAAGACGAAGCCGGCGTAGTCATCATCCCGGTCTGTGTTGACGTAGAACGTGCCGCTGAAGTCCACGGAACCAAACTCGTCAAACCCTGTGGCAAAGCAAGCACACGGCCCCAGGGCTAGGGGAGCCCCTCAGGGACCCCGGGCGGGCCGCAGCCCTCGGAAAGCAGGTACTGGAGCTGAAGCTGGCCCTGTGCCTCCACCCGACACAGCTTCTGTACTGCTGGATATGTAAAACGCCAGCTGAGAGCAAGCAGCAGAGTTTTACTGTGTGGTCTAATCACTTCAGATTGAATCCAAACATGAAACGGCTTGCTGAGTATCAAATTCCAAAGTAGAGACGTGAACTACTCCTTCCCGCCAAGATCATTTAGGGAGACAGTGCTGCACATCAAAGCAGGACAGGGCTACCCAAAAGATCACCCTAATCCCGCCCCACAGGGCTACCCAAAAGATCAGCCTGATCCCGCCCCACGCCCTCCCGCAACCGTCAGCATCCTGTTCTCTGTGGATACCACGGGCAGCGGCGGGGGTCCCCCCGCTCACCTACAGCAATGCCAGGGTCTGAGTTCGCCGTCTGAACCAGCTCCTTTCCCTGGTGGCGAATGACCCAGTTGGGATCAATCTGTGTGGTTCCCTTGGGGTCCAGGGGGACCATCTGGAAGTTCCTGAAGTCCGTCTCACTGATGGCGTTGTTCTCTGGGCACACGTCTTCGATGTCAGGGACATTGTCATTGTCAAAATCGTCCTTACAGATATCACCCCGTCCATCACCTGTTCACAAACACACACCAGGGAAACAGCACCAGTGAGGAGTGAGCCAGAGGGAGCTGGTTCTCTGGGGTTGGGGGTTGAGGGCTGGTGGATTGCTGCTTGCCATCTAACACTGAACTTGAATGCAATTGAGAAACTCTTTTTCAAAACATCTTTCTGATTAATACTGCAGCCGCCAGACTTGCTGCTTATTCCATGTTGAGCACATGGGCAAGAAATTGGAGAGATGCCCTGAGGGTCAGCCTGAACTTCACCTTCAAAAAAATCACCTTCTTTAACCACCATCTCAACCAACTAATTCAGCATTTAAAGTAGAAGTTTTCATCAAACACAGTCTCTTTCTATGGAGATGTGGACTTCTACAGAGGCATCTAGGCAAACTCTCAGAAAGCTTGTGACAGGAGGCCGAGCAGGCCACATACATGACCACATACATCCTGGTTTGGAAAGGGGGTGGTCCATGGGACGTGGTAGCTGCCCTGCCCCTGGCTCCCGGCACAGCCCCGCATGCTGCCAGCCCACTGGACTGTTTGTGGGCTTCAGAAAGAAGTAGATTCCAGCCTGGATACTTCTTCTGAGGTCTTCACTATGGCACCACAGTTCTGCTCAGTATCATACACTCTCTTACTACGTGTAGAGACCATGCAGTCCTATTCTTTTAAATACTGTGCACATCCCAGTCCCCTGCCTGAGGGCCCATGACTAGGGTCCCACATCCCACAGAGAGGCCGAGATCTGGACTGGAGGCTCATTTTCAGTGAAATGTCCTCCAGGCTGTGTGAGGGGGTTCCCTCACATGAACCCTCCATCTGAGTGTCTCCTCTCCTGCGCTGAGTCACCCTGGACCTGATCTCCATTTGTCACGGATGCCTCTTCCAAAGAGGGCTTGGCAGGGCAGCAGGGCAGCTCCTCTGCTTGCTCAAGGCCAGCCCGCCACAGACCCAGCGGCTTGCACTGGCTGCTGAGTGGCTGAGGGGCAGATGGCCCAGGCCAGCCGCACCTCCTCAGGAGCCTGCTCTGCTATGGTTCTGAGCCGCACTGGCTTCCTTCCTCGGAGGCCCTATGTTCTACTCCCCCATTTTGAGTACTTTGCCAAACACAATAGAAATGCCCTGCCACTCGCTGGTATCATACACCAAGCGACGCGTCCTTACAAGAGACTGTCAGAGTCCTGAAAGTGCTACGGACACTCAGGTCTCCCCACCCCAGCATGCCGGGCACACAGGGCTCCTCGCACAGCTCAACGTGAGACGGCAGCTGCCTGGGCAGACGGGGTGGGGGCGGGGAGCACCCTGCGGCCGGGGCCTGCTCTCGGCGGGGCGCGGGGCGCGGGGCCTGCTCTCGGCGGGGCGCGGGGCGCGGGGCCTGCTCTCGGCGGGGCGCGGGGCGCGGGGCGCGGGGCCTGCTCTCCGCGGAGCGCGGGGCGCGGGGCGCGGGGCCTGCTCTCGGCGGGGCGCGGGGCCTGCTCTCGGCGGGGCGCGGGGCGCGGCGCCCACCGTCGGCATCCTCCTGGCCCGGGTTGAACACCAGCCGGCAGTTGTCCCTGTCGTCGGGGACGCCGTCGTTGTCGTCGTCCGAGTCGCAGGCGTCGCCCTGGCCGTCGCCGTCGTGGTCGGCCTGGTTGGCGTTGGCGAGGTACGGGCAGTTGTCCTGGTTGTTCTGGTGGCCGTCGTCATCGATGTCTTCGCTGTTGTCACACTGGTCTCCGACAAGGTCGTTGTCCGCGTCCGTCTGGGGACAGCATGAGGCACACGCACGGGCTGTGAGCGACCCCAGGAAGTCCCAGCTCGGGTCAGATCGCAACCTCCTGTCGCATGGTCGGGTGCCCAAGCCCCCTCTAGGGTATACCTCAGAACTGGGCCTGAACTGGGGTCCTGGTCCCAGGGCCAAGAGGGCAGTGCCCCACAGACACTGGGGAGGAGAACGCCACACTCCACAGCACTTGCCACCAGGCACCCTGGGGCCCTCCCCAAGGCAGGAAGGCTTCTGGCCACTGAGACAGACCCGAAGTTAGGTTAGAGTCTGAGGTTTCCAACTAAGAGGTTGAAGGCATGTCTGTCGTAATGCCTTAGCTAAGCTGTTGGGACCCACAAAGACTACTGGCTGTTGAGCAACAGATATAGCCCCCCAGACAGACCAAAGACAGCACCCCAGACACCCCAGAGACAGCCTCCCAGACACCCCAGAGACAAGCCCCTAGACACCTCAGAGACAGCTTCCCAGACAGACCAAAGACAGTACCCCAGAGACAACACCTCAGAGATCCCAGAGACAGCCCCTAGACACCCCCAGACCAGAGACAGCACTACAGACAGACTAGAGACAGCCCCCAGACACCCAAGAGACAGCCGAGACACCAGAGACAGCCCCCAGACACCCCAGAGACAGCCTCCAGACACCCCAGAGACAGCCCCAAGACACCCCAGACACAGCCCCCAGACACCTCAGAGACAGCCTCCAGGCACCCCAGAGAGCCCCAAGACACCCCAGACACAGCCCCCAGACACCTCAGAGACAGCCTCCAGGCACCCCAGAGACAGCCTTCCAGATACCCCAGAGACAGCCCCAGACAGACCAGAGACAGCCCCAGACACCCCAGAGACAGCCGCCCAGACAGACCAGAGACAGCCTCCCTGACAGACCAGAGACAGCCCCCAGACACCCCAGAGACAGCCTCCCAGACACCCAAGAGACAGCCTCCAGACACCCCAGAGACAGCCCCCAGACACCCCAGAGACAGCCTCCCAGACACCCCAGAGACAGCCGCCCAGACAGACCAGAGACAGCCTCCCAGATACCCCAGAGACAGTCTCCCAGACACCCCAAAGACAGTCGAGATACCCCAGAGACAGCCACCCAAACAGACCAGAGACAGCCTCCCAGATACCCCAGAGACAGCCTCCCAGACAGACCAGAGACAGCCTCCAGACACCCCAGAGACAGCCCCCAGACACCCCACAGAGAGCCTCCCAGACAGACCAGAGACAGCCCCCAGACAGACCAGCGACAGCCTCCCAGACACCCCAGAGACAGCCTCCCAGACACCCCAGAGATAGCCCCCAGACACCCCAGTGACAGCCTCCCAGACACCACAGAGACAGCCTCCAGACAGACCAGACAGCCTCCAGACACCCCAGAAACAGCCGAGACACCCCAGAGACAGCCTCCCAGTCACCCCAGACACCTCAGAGACAGCCTCCCAGACACCCCAGAGACAGCATCCAGACACCCCAGAGACAGCCCCCAGACACAGCCCCCAGACACCCCAGAGACAGCCTCCCAGACACCCCAGAGATAGCCCCCAGACACCCCAGTGACAGCCTCCCAGACACCACAGAGACAGCCTCCAGACAGACCAGACAGCCTCCAGACACCCCAGAAACAGCCGAGACACCCCAGAGACAGCCTCCCAGTTACCCCAGACACCTCAGAGACAGCCCCCAGACACCCCAGTGACAGCCTCCAGACACCCCAGAGACAGCCTCCCAGACACCGCAGAGACAGCCCCAGACACCCCAGAGACAGCCCCAGACATCCCAGAGACAGCCTCCCAGACACCCCATAGACAGCCACCAGACACCCCATAGACAGCCTCCCAGACAGACCAGAGACAGCCCACAGACACCCCAGAGACAGCCTCCCAGACACCCCACAGACAGCCTCCCAGACAGACCAGAGACAGCCCCCAGACAGACCAGAGACAACCTCCCAGACAGATCAGAGACAGCCCCAGACACCCCAGAGACAGCCCCCAGACAGACCAGAGACAACCTCCCAGACAGATCAGAGACAGCCCCAGACACCCCAGAGACAGCCCCCAGACAGACCAGAGACAACCTCCCATACAGATCAGAGACAGCCCCAGACACCCCAGAGACAGCCTCCAGACAGACCAGAGACAGCCTCCAGACACCCCAGAGAGAGCCTCCAGACACCCCAGATACAGCCCCCAGACATCCCAGAGACAGCCTCCAGACACCCCAGAGACAGCCCCCAGACACCCCAGAGACAGCCTCCAGACACCCCAGAGACAGCCCCCAGATACCCCAGAGACAGCCCCCCAGACACACTAGTGACAGCCCCCAGACATCCCAGAGACAGCCCCCAGACACCCCAGAGACAGCCCCCAGATACCCCAGAGACAGCCCCCCAGACACACTAGCGACAGCCCAGACAGACCAGTGACAGCCCCCCAGACAGACCAGTGACAGCACCCCAGACAGACCAGAGACAGGCCCTGCAGACACTGCGAACTCTGCTCTCAGAGACCATCACAAGGACCCTCCTGGACCCCTGCTACCTGGTCCGGGTTGTGCATCAGTGGACAGTTGTCACAGTGGTCACCCACGCCATCGCCATCCGTGTCTCTCTGGTCCGTGTTGTAGACATAAGGACAGTTGTCTCTTTCGTTGAAAACATCTGTTGGAGTCCAGAGAACAAGCGCAGCATTATGTGAGTTTAGAAAATGTACATTACTTCCCCAGACACAAGTAACATGCAATCCAAGGAGTTAATGTGAATGTAAGCCAATGTATGGTAAAATACAGGAAGCAGTGGATGGAACATTTCCTGTTACAGTTCACTCCCTTCATTTTACAGTAGAATCAAGCTGGGAGCTCCCTGGGTAATGACAGGGGTGGAGGTGTGATATGAAGGTATGGCGAGGCTCCCTGGCCTGGCACAACCGACTTCTCCCTGCTAAGGTCCTCTAGGAGTACACGTGAAGGCTCCACCTCCCGTCACACTTGGAGATCATCTGGTGAAGGCTCCGTCTCCTGTCACACTTGGAGATCATCTGGTGAAGGCTCTGTCTCCTGTCACACTTGGAGATCATCTGGTGAAGGCTCTGTCACACTTGGAGATCATCTGGTGAAGGCTCTGTCACACTTGGAGATCATCTGGTGAAGGCTCCGTCTCCTGTCACACTTGGAGATCATCTGGTGAAGGCTCCGTCTCCTGTCACACTTGGAGATCATCTGGTGAAGGCTCTGTCACACTTGGAGATCATCTGGTGAAGGCTCTGTCACACTTGGAGATCATCTGGTGAAGGCTCTGTCTCCTGTCACACTTGGAGATCATCTGGTGAAGGCACTGTCTGTCACACTTGGAGATCATCTGGTGAAGGCTCCGTCTCCTGTCACACTTGGAGATCATCTGGTGAAGGCTTTGTCTCCTGTCACACTTGGAGATCATCTGGTGAAGGCTCCGTCTCCTGTCACACTTGGAGATCATCTGGTGAAGGCTTTGTCTCCTGTCACACTTGGAGATCATCTGGTGAAGGCTCTGTCACACTTGGAGATCATCTGGTGAAGGCTCTGTCACACTTGGAGATCATCTGGTGAAGGCACTGTCTGTCACACTTGGAGATCATCTGGTGAAGGCTCTGTCACACTTGGAGATCATCTGGTGAAGGCTCCGTCTCCTGTCACACTTGGAGATCATCTGGTGAAGGCTCCATCACACGTGGAGTATCCCTGGTAAAGGTTCCATCTACTGCCACACTTGGGAGTGTGTGCTGAAGGCTCTATCTCCTATCACACTTGGAGTACACGGGGTGAAGGCTCCATCTACTGCCACACTTGGGAGTGTGTGCTGAAGGCTCTATCTCCCATCACACTTGGAGTACACGGGGTGAAGGCTCCATCTACTGTCACACTTAAGAATGTACGTGCTGATGGCTCCGTCTTCTGTCACACTTGGGCTGAGATGCTGATGGCTCTGACTCCTGTCAGCTTTCCAGGCAGTGCTGGCTCTTCAGCCATGCCCAGCAGTTGGAATAGAACAGTGGCAGACCTGGTTACAATGAACTCTACCCATGCTGAGTTACTGGTGAGTACAAATTAGCAGCAGACTAAGCAATGCCACCAGCAATAAGACAAACTCAAAACAGAGCATGAAGGCATGAGTGAGAGAACAGGGGACTGAGTGGAGATGCTGGCCTTGACTGGGGACATGGAGCTAAGAGGAGGTCAACCAAGAAAGGGCCCCTACAACGGGTAGGCCTCGGCGCAGGAGACCCATAGTGTGTGCACCGCGCCTGACAGCCAGCTTGGCGTAGCTCAAGGCGCCCTCTTCAGTTCCGTACACCCTGGAGGTGTTCATTCCCTCCTGTAATGGACTGAAAACGTCAATCTATGAACATACACTTTGGGACAAAAACAACCCTGTGCTGGGCAGAAGGAGAGGGAGGGCAAGGTGGCCCTGTGCAGAGCCAGCACGGTGAGCCTGCGAGTCTCTGAGGGCTCCCAGGGCGGGCTGAGGATGGAGGGCCCAAGGGAGAGAGTGTGGCAGGGGCAGGGCGGGGGGGGGGGCTCTGTGGGGCCCATGGGACGTGAATGCAGAAAGCTGAGGATGGGAAGTGAGAAGGGACCACTGTCCAGGCAAATGGCAATTCTGGATGCTTCTCAGAGAGCTGTGAGGCCAGAAGTCTGGGTTCTGGGGTGTTTTGAACACTACAGAGGATACCAGGAAAGCCCAAGAGTGCAGGGCCCTGTGGTGGGGTTGAGGGAATCTGGGAACTGGGGTTTTCTAAGAATGATTCTGAGACAGAGACAGACCAAGAATGGGCCCCTAGGATCACAAGCTATCTAACAAATTGTTTCATCTCACACTAGTACTTAGATGACATTAAGTCCTTCCCCAAAGGTCAGCATGAAGCATAAAGCTTGCAAATGGAGTCACCCCGGTATCTATCAAGGGCTGGTCCGGGACCCCGTGGAGATCCAATCTGGGATGCCCAAGTCCCTCGTATCAATACTGAAGCACTGCAAGTACTCTACATGCGCGTACCCCAGTCGCCTCTCGATGACTTATAGCACCCAGTTCAGTGTACTGCCACATACAGGGTCATGAACTCTAGGGTCAGACGCCAACAAGAAGGGAAAAGTCTACACATGCCAAGGACATGCAGTGTCCTTTCAAGTACCAGGGTCAACTGGGAAAGAATTCCTCAGACACAGACGCATGGATGCCCAGGGCCCACTGGACTTCTGTGAAATAAAATAAATGAAGTGTCGGCCATCACGAGAGGGCTGCGTCACTAGAACTGAGGGCGCTCCCGCCATCAAGAGAGCCGCGTCACTAGAACCGAGGGCGCCCATGGTCAGGAGAGCCGCGTCACTAGAACCAGAAAGCTGCGTCACTAAAACCGAGGGTGCACCCGACATCAGCCGTCAGGAGAGCTGCATCACTAGAACCGAGGACATGCCTGTCACTAAGCTGCATCACTAGAACTGAGGACTTGCCTGTCACTAAGCTGCATCACTAGAACTGAGGACTCGCCTGCCACTAAGGTGCGTCACTGGAGCCGAGGACATGCCTGTCACTAAGCTGCGTCACTAGAGCCGAGGACTCGCCCGTCACTAAGGAGGACTCGCCCGTCACTAAGGTGAGTCACTAGAACCGAGGACTCGCCCGTCACTAAGGAGGACTCGCCCGTCACTAAGGTGCCTCACTAGAGCCGAGGGCTCGCCCGTCACTAAGCTGCGTCACTAGAGCCGAGGACTCGCCCGTCACTAAGGTGCGTCACTGGAGCCGAGGACATGCCTGTCACTAAGGAGGACTCGCCCGTCACTAAGGTGCGTCACTAGAGCCGAGGACGCGCCCGTCACTAAGGAGGACTCGCCCGTCACTAAGGAGGACTCGCCCGTCACTAAGGAGGACTCGCCCGTCACTAAGGAGGACTCGCCCGTCACTAAGGTGCGTCACTAGAGCCGAGGACGCGCCCGTCACTAAGGTGCGTCACTAGAGCCGAGGACGCGCCCGTCACTAAGGAGGACTCGCCCGTCACTAAGGAGGACTCGCCCGTCACTAAGGTGCGTCACTGGAGCCGAGGACATGCCTGTCACTAAGCTGCGTCACTAGAGCCGAGGACGCGCCCGTCACTAAGGTGCGTCACTGGAGCCGAGGACGCGCCCACCCTCGCAAATCTGTGTCAGTCAAATGGACAGCACTGACCGTCCCCGTCGATGTCCACGGAGCAGGCGTCTCCCTCGCCATTGTTGTCGGTGTCGATCTGCGCAGGGTTGTGCACGTAGGGGCAATTGTCGCAGCGGTCCCCAACCTCATCCTTGTCATAGTCAAACTGGCGGGGGTTGAAGAGCAGCTGGCAGTTGTCCTGAAAACACAGGAAGAAACTTCACAAGAGCGCAGCCATGTGCGGGCTGCTGGAGCTGGGGACGGAGGGTGCACCATTGGTGGGCACGGGATAACGAGCCCACTGGCCTTGCCAAGCGGCGGCTCCCGGTCAAGTCAGTGGGTAGTCATTCATCCACCAGCTCTCTCTGAAAACTTTAAGATTTTTTGGGGGGGCGGGGAGATCAGTCGTGGGGCCTGAACTCTGGGCCTGGGCGCTGTCCCTCAGCTCTTCAGCTCAAGACAAGTGCTCTACCACTTGAGCCACAGCGCCACTTCCGGGTTTCTGGTGGTTTACTGGAGACAGGAGTCTCAAAACTTTCCTGCCTGGGCTGGCTTTGAACCGCAATCCTCAGATCTCGGCCTCCTGAGCAACTAGGATGACAGGCGTGAGCCACCGGCGCCTAGCTCAAATTTTGAGATTTCTTTACAGCCAAGATGCTGCTGTGTTTGCTCCCAGGTGACTGGGTAGGTGTGGCTGAGGAAGAGCCAAGCGAGTCACACAGCAGAGTGCAGAGCTGGGGCGGTCCCTCCTCACGGCATTGAGTGTGCAAGGGTGCCGCTGTGCCAAAGGCCGGCGTGGCGCTGACTCCAGCTCCAGCCTCCCTCCGGTGGCCGGCGTGGCGCTGATTCTGGTGCTACCCTTTCATTCATGGCACCTCCCTCATGTTTCTGCAGATTGCCCATGGAGCCGGGCACTGCCTGATTTTTCTTGCAAGTAACCTGCTTTCTCCAGCCCTGACTTTTTGAGACTGAGTACCAATACCTGTCAAGACGAGGGCCCCAAGAGGACCGTTCAGTGCCACATCCAAACCCACAGCGACAGGCAGGACCACCCAGCCCCACCTCCCCCCTCCCCCCACCCCCGTCCCCACCTCCCCCTCCCCCACCCCCGTCCCCACCTCCCCCTCCCCCACCCCCGTCCCCACCTCCCCCTCCCCCACCCCCGTCCCCACCTCCCGCCCTCCCCCACCCCCATCCCCACCTCCCCCTCCCCCTCCCCACCCCCGTCCCCACCTCCACCCCCGTCCCCACCTCCCCCTCCCCCACCCCCCGTCCCCACCTCCTCCTCGCCCCACCCCTGTCCCCACCTCAACTACCCCTGTCCCCACCTCGCCCTCCCCCACCCCTGTCCCCACCTCCTCCTCCCCCACCCCCATCCCCACCTCCCCCTCCCCCACCCCTGTCCCCACCTCAACTACCCCTGTCCCCCCCTCCCCCCTCCCCCACCCCTGTCCCCACCTCCTCCTGCCCCCACCCCTGTCCCCACCTCCTCCTCCCCCACCCCTGTCCCCCCCTCCCCCTCCCCCACCCGTCCCCCCTCCCCTCCCCCACCCCTGTCCCCACCTCCCCCTCCCCCATCCCTGTCCCTGTCCCCACCTCCTCCCCCACCCCTGTCCGCACCTCCCCCTCCCCCACCCGTCCCCACCTCCCCCTCCCCCACCCCGTCCCCACCTCCTCCTCCCCCACCCCTGTAACCACCTCCTCCTCCCCCACCCCTGTCCCCACCTCCCCCTCCCCCACCCCTGTCCCTGTCCCCACCCTCCTCCTCCCCCACCCCCGTCCCCACCTCCTCCTCCCCCACCCCCGTCCCCCACCTCCTCCTCCCCCACCCCCGTCCCACCTCCTCCCCCACCCCTGTCCCCACCTCCTCCTCCCCCACCCGTGTCCCCACCTCAACTACCCCTGTCCCCACCTCGCCCTCCCCCACCCCTGTCCCCACCTCCTCCTCCCCCACCCCCATCCCCACCTCCCCCTCCCCACCCCTGTCCCCACCTCAACTACCCCTGTCCCCACCTCCTCCTCCCCACCCCTGTCCCCACCTCCCCCTCCCCCACCTGTCCCCCCTCCCCCTCCCCTACCCCTGTCCCCACCTCCCCCTCCCCCACCCCTGTCCCCACCTCAACTACCCCTGTCCCCACCTCCTCCTCCCCCACCCCTGTCCCCACCTCCTCCTCCCCCCACCCCTGTCCCCCCCTCCCCCTCCCCCACCCGTCCCCCCTCCCCCTCCCCCACCCCTGTCCCCACCTCCCCCTCCCCCACCCCTGTCCCTGTCCCCACCTCCTCCTCCCTCACCCCTGTCCGCACCTCCCCCTCCCCCACCCCTGTCCCCACCTCCCCCTCCCCCACCCCTGTCCCCACCTCCTCCTCCCCCACCCCTGTAACCACCTCCTCCTCCCCCCACCCCTGCCCCCACCTCCCCCTCCCCCACCCGTCCCCCCTCCCCCTCCCCACCCCTGTCCCCACCTCCCCCCTCCCCCACCCCTGTCCCCGTCCCCACCTCCTCCTCCCCCACCCCTGTCCCCACCTCCTCCTCCCCCACCCCTGTCCCCCACCTCCTCCTCCCCCACCCGTCCCCACCTCCTCCTCCCCCACCCGTCCCCCCTCCCCCCTCCCCACCTCCTCACTCCCTCCCAGCCCCCCTCCCCCTCCCCACCTTCCCCTCACCCGCCCCCAGCCCCACCATGACCCTGACCCTACCTTCTCGTCGCTCACGCCATCGTTGTCATCGTCCTCATCACAGGCATCACCAATTCCATCCTTGTCGAAATCTTCCTGCCCAGAATTGGGCAGCTGTGGGCAGTTGTCCTGTGGTTAAAGGAAACACACGCTAAATGCTCCCTGCTCCCCTCTGTCTTCACAAAGTTCATGTACGTCTAAAGATGGAAGTCTAGAAAAATGTAAAGACGGGAGCATACACTGGAAGGGGAGGGCAGCTGTGGAGGGGAGCAGAAGCCATGCGGGGGGACACAGCAATGATCAGGCTGAGGGAGGGAGGGAGGGAGGGCAGCTGTGGAGGGGAGCAGGAAGCCATGCGGGGGGACACAGCAATGATCAGGCTGAGGGACGGAGGGAGGGCAGCTGTGGAGGGGAGCAGGAAGCCATGCGGGGGGACACAGCAATGATCAGGCTGAGGGAGGGAGGGAGGGCAGCTGTGGAGGGGAGCAGGAAGCCATGCAGGGGGACACAGCAATGATCAGGCTGAGGGAGGGAGGGAGGGAGGGCAGCTGTGGAGGGGAGCAGGAAGCCATGCGGGGGGACACAGCAATGATCAGGCTGAGGGAGGGAGGGAGGGCAGCTGTGGAGGGGAGCAGGAAGCCATGCGGGGGGACACAGCAATGATCAGGCTGAGGGAGGGAGGGAGGGCAGCTGTGGAGGGGAGCAGGAAGCCATGCGGGGGGACACAGCAATGATCAGGCTGAGGGACGGAGGGAGGGCAGCTGTGGAGGGGAGCAGGAAGCCATGCGGGGGGACACAGCAATGATCAGGCTGAGGGACGGAGGGAGGGCAGCTGTGGAGGGGAGCATGAAGCCATGCGGGGGGACACAGCAATGATCAGGCAGAGGGACGGAGGGAGGGCAGCTATGGAGGGGAGCAGGAAGCCATGCGGGGGGAACAGAGCAATGCTTACGCAGAAGGAGGAAGGAGGGGAGGGAGGGCTCAGTGGGGAAGAGGGGCTGCAGTGGTCTTGGGCTCAGTGGGGAGGAGGGGGCTGCAGTGGTCTTGGGCTCAGTGGGGAGGAGGGGGGCTGCAGTGGTCTTGGGCTCAGTGGGGAGGAGGGGCTGCAGTGGTCTTGGGCTCAGTGGGGAGGAGGGGGCTGCAGTGGCTTTGGGCTCAGTGGGGAGGAGGGGCTGCAGTGGTCTTGGGCTCAGTGGGGAGGAGGGGGCTGCAGTGGCCTTGGGCTCAGTGGGGAGGAGGGGGCTGGAGTGGTCTTGGGCTCAGTGGGGAGGAGGGGGCTGCAGTGGTCTTGGGCTCAGTGGGGAGGAGGGGCTGCAGTGGTCTTGGGCTCAGTGGGGAGGAGGGGCTGCAGTGGTCTTGGGCTCAGTGGGGAGCAGGGGGCTGCAGTGGTCTTGGGCTCAGTGGGGAGGAGGGGCTGCAGTGGTCCTGGGCTCAGTGGGGAGGAGGGGGCTGTAGTGGTCTTGGGCTCAGTGGGGAGGGGGGGCTGCAGTGGTCTTGGGCTCAGTGGGGAGGAGGGGCTGCAGTGGTCGGGCTCAGTGGGGAGGAGGGGCTGCAGTGGTCTTGGGCTCAGTGGGGAGGAGGGGGCTGCAGTGGTCTTGGGCTCAGTGGGGAGGAGGGGGCTGCAGTGGTCTTGGGCTCAGTGGGGAGGAGGGGGCTGCAGTGGTCTTGGGCTCAGTGGGAGGAGGGGGCTGCAGTGGTCTCATGCTCAGTGGGGAGGAGGGGCTGCAGTGGTCTCATGCTCAGTGGGGAGGAGGGGCTGCAGTGGTCTTGGGCTCAGTGGGGAGGAGGGGGCTGCAGTGGTCCTGGGCTCAGTGGGGAGGAGGGGGCTGTAGTGGTCTTGGGCTCAGTGGGGAGGAGGGGCTGCAGTGGTCTTGGGCTCAGTGGGGAGGAGGCGCT